>NC_056738.1:209302571-209515071 GCF_019279795.1 Protopterus annectens
GTGTCCTGTTCAGTTCTCAGCTAGAGCGTCTTCTGTGTGGAGACATGTATGAATGGACGTACCTTCGTTGAAGGTTGTGCATCAGGGCCGGCAACTCGGCACGTAAAAATCTACTGCCAATCATTAGTGGACCGGAGTTCCACTGTGGTGACCCCTAACCGGGAAAAGCCGAAAGACACAACAACTTCTTCTCTGGGTTTTCACTTTTTTTTTCTTTTTTTGGCTTTTTCTCACTCATCATTTTGAATACCAACATTTCAATAGGGTGCCATTTTCTACACGATTCATAAGTTCATAGGTTCATAGTTGTTTACTAGGATAACGACCACAAGGGCCTTTCTAAGCCTAGTCATGCTTCCCAAATCTCTGACAAGTTCTGATACCCTTGATAAGTGCAAGCAGGAGTTTGGGAGATGAAACATTTACAAGCAAGGGCTTGGGAGATGAACCATTTACAAGTTGCAAGACATAGATGCCAAACCAGGGATGAATTTCCTGTTCACCATCCAACTGTCCAAGTTGCACTTGAATTGGGTTAGGGAGGAACTCTGCTTCACATGGATTAGGAGCCTGTTCCATAGATGGGGTAGTCTCTGGGATACATACCTGTCTCTCCAGCAGGTCCTATTTATATCACAGGCAAGGTTTATGTCTTTATAATGGGTAATTCTGGTGCTGTTCGTTTTGTGGATATATAACGATAACACACCAAAGAAATTTATTTCATAAAGCTTTCGGGTCTACACCCTTCATCAGTATAAAGCAATAACGTTATATTGCATGTAGTTATTGTATAATATAAATAAATAATGCCATCAGCCTAAAGCCCTTACTAATGAAGAGGCAAAGGGAAAGGTTATGAAATACATATAATGTATAAAATATATGTTTATGTAATAGTTATGAAATGTTGTGTAAAAGTGTACAATTGTATTTATATGTATGTATGTATGTATATGATGGTGGTTGCATGTTTTTTTATATATGTCTATATGTGTATTTATATATTCATTATAACATGCACAATAACTACATGCAATATAATCGTAAGATATTTTAGTATGGTATTTTAAATACTGATGCATTAATTAAGTTTTATATTTTATAATATTATAGTTAGATAGAATTTTAGTATGATTTTAAATGATGTGTTGTCCTTTTAAGATTTGGTTGATTATTAAGCAGTGGGATGGGCTGAAGCATGTGACTATATGATCTCTCCTATTTAAATGTTGTAGTAATGTTATTGCTTTATACTGATGAAGGGTGTAGACCCGAAAGCTTTATGAAATAAATTTCTTTGGTGTGTTATCATTGTGTATCGTTTGCAGTTGGCAGTAGCACCATTGTTTTATTGTGTTTTGTGGATATGCCAAAGTTCCATGAGAGTGAGGTCTGACAATGTCCTGTTGGCCGGCAAATATCTCTCTTCAAAAGCCTATAGGAGACAGAATATAGGGATAGGACTTTGAGGCGGTCTGCATAGGACATTTTACTTACGCCATGTATTCTTTTAGTGAGGAACCTCTGTGGATGTTCCAATTGTTGGATATGCCTGTTTAGGTATGTACTAAAGGGAGCACTGTACTCAATGATAGGTCTGCCTTCCAGTTTATAGCCTGCTACAGACCACCCTCCCAAACCCAGGAACCCCACTCAGCCTTCCTAAGAACACTGGAAAATATGAAGGTCTCTCCAAACACCATTATATTGGGCGACTTCAACTACCCAAACATAAACTGGGAGCATCACTCTAGCTCCAACACCCTAGCCCAAAGGTTCCTAGAATTTATAAACTCAAATGCTATGGAACAACTTGTTACCACTCCCACAAGAGGAGAAAACATACTGGACCTGATCATCACCAACATGGGGACTCTATGCTCCAGACCAGAAGTGTATCCCTCACTGGTAAGATCAGACCATAAACTAATCTCACTGGATATTCACATCCCGACCCCACCTCCTGCCCAGAAAACCACAGTGAAAAACTTCTCTAAAGCAAATTTCACACTCCTCAAAACTGAGGTGGAATCCTTCAAAGCCCCCGGGCCTGTGGAAAATACTGCCCAGACCTCAGAATCATTTATAAATGCATTCTATGAACACCTTCAGGAATGCATGGATCATGCGATCCCAAATACAACCAAGACCCAATCCTCCAAAGGCAGACGTCCTGTCTGGTGGACCCCAGCCATAAACAAACTATACAATAGAAGGAGGAAGCTACTAAATGATAGAGCAAAACCCCAGAAAGGGAAGGCATCACTGATTAGTATTAGCAAAAAACTACGGGCACTCATAAAATTGTCTAAGGCCAGCTTCGAGAGAAAAATTGCACAGGACACTAAGGATAATCACAAGGCTTTCTTTAGTTATGTTAGGAACCTGGGTGGTAATTCCCAGATATGCTCAGAATTAGTCCAAAATGAAAAAAATACACTGAACCCACAGACATTGCCAACATCCTAGCTGACAAGTTCAGCGCAAACTCCCCCCCTCCCCACCAAAAGGGCAAATATCTATCCCAGCAGAGTGCTGCCCCCCTGACATCTCAGATGCTCAGGAAAGAGTCACCCTCTCCAAATCAAAAAACACAGCATCAATAGGACCAGACGGTGTCCCAGGCTCGTCCTACATGAACTCCAAGAAGAGCTAAACCCAAACATAAAACTACTGTTCAATCTCAGCCTTACTACAGGATATGTGCCCAAAGAGTGGCATACAGCAACAGTGGTCCCTCTCCATAAAGGTGGTGCCTCAACAGATCCTGGAAACTATCACCCCATAAGCCTGACTAGCTTGGTCTGCAAAGCTATGGAAAGGATCATCATGGACCTCATAAATAAAGATATTGGGGACCTACAAACACTGGATCCTACCCAGTTTGGCTTTGTTAAGGGCAGATCCTGCCTCTTAAATCTGGTTGATTTCTTTGAAACAGTCACCAAGGCCATTGACGAGGGGAAGGTGGTCCACACAGCCTACCTGGACCTCGCAAAAGCCTTCGATACAATATCCCACTCGGGCATTATAGATAAGCACACCAGCTTAAATATAAACCCCTATGTCACTAGATGGATTGCAAACTGGCTCAAGGACAGAACCCACATGGTTAGAATTGCTGGAGCTATGTCAGACTCCAAACCAGTTACAAGTGGTGTCCCACAAGGCTCAGTCCTGGGATCTCTCTTGTTCGGTATATATTTCTCGGAGGTACAGGCCAACACAGAAGGACTGTGGCTGACCAAGTTCGCAGATGACAGCAAACTGGGTGCCATAATCGACTCTCCAGCCGACACAAGCATCCTCCAAAAGGGCCTCATAGAAACAGACAACTGGTGCCAGAGCCATGGCCTCAAGCTAAATGCCAAAAAGTGTATAGTCATCCACTTTGGCAAAAACAAAGTGCCCACAAATTACCACATAGGTGGTAATCCATTAAGTACAGAAGAAGTAATTAGGGACTTGGGGACCCAAGTTGATAGCAGTCTCTCATTTGACAACCACGTAGCCAAAGTGGTTAGAAAAACATTTTATATAGCCCACCTAATCATGAAGGGATTCACATCTAGATCAGGGGAGGTCATCGTGCCTCTTTACTCATCCCTCATCAGGCCCATAATTGAGTACAATGCCCCTTTTGGGATGTACCTTACCAAACACCTGCAGCAACTGGAAAGACCCCAAAAGTACCTCACTAAGAGGATCAAAGGGCTCAAACAGATGCCATATGCTGCCCGGTTAAAGAAACTCCAGCTCTACTCAGTGGCATACCGCCTGTTCAGAGGTGATCTGTGCCTGACGTATAAAGCCATGTCCAACCCAGAATTAATGGACATGCTGCACCTCAGAAAATCCAAATCCCATCGAGCTACGTGCTCGAGAGACTTGAACCTCAGCACTGAAATAAATATGACATGCTGGAGGGACAGATTCATAACCCAGAGGCTCCCTTCACTCTGGAATAAAATCCCAGTCCAGGTTAGGCAGAGTCCCTCATTGACTCTCTTCAAGAGGAATCTTGATGAGTGGATGGGAGATCATAGGTTTACCCCAGGTATCACTTCTGTGTCACTGTTAGACAGAGGCACAGTATACTAACCTCGAAAAAGGGCATAGCAAAATAAATTTAAAATGGGTGGCGAAAGCCAAACACATTCTGGCTAGGCTTATAAATGCCCTAGGGCAGATAGCCTAGTATGAACCTATGAACCTATGACCCTATAATGAATGCCAAATACAGTGGAACAATGACTTCCTTGGACTTAGATGCTACACCTTTGTTTATAAGTTGTGTAACATAGAATAATTTCCTCACTACTGTAGACATGTGATGGTCAAAGGCTAGTTTACTGTCTATGTGTGTCCCTAAGTCCCTGACTACTGGGTCAGCTCTAAGGGTTATATTGTCAATATAATAGTTACCAGGAGTGGGTGACTTCCCAAAGGATAATATTATGCATTTCTTGGCATTTAGTTTTAGTCCATGGCTCTGACACCAGTTGTTTATGTGTCAGCCCCTCCTGGAGAACATTTGTATCAGTGTGGGATTCAATGACAGTTCTATCAGCAGTTGAGTTAAAGGACAATTCAAAGCATTCTTATGTGTCCTCATTTTTTTTTAAATGTCAAAGCCAATAGTCACCTGTAATCCTTATGAGATGCTGGGAAATACTGTAAAAAAAGGCTATGAATACAGGGCTGTAAACTTCAATCTGTTTTTGAACATCACATCTCTTTTTTAGATATCAAAATTGAGAGATTAGATAATGGCCTTCTTAACACGGGAGTTCATAAGAAAACTTGTCATAGGAATACACTATTACACAGGGATAGTATGCACCCTTTTTACACTTTTAAAAATGTTATGAAAGGCCAAGCCATGAGGGCCTCCAGACTTAATCCAACTGAAGATGGATTCACACAGGAACTCTTAGATCTGAAACAAAGGTTGGCTGATAGGGCTTACAGTCCAATACAGGTGGACAAAATTATAATGGAAACTAGTTCAATGAGGACCACTAGAGCAAATCCTTATTTCTCAGATAAGTGCAGTGATACTAACATGATGACTATCAGAACTTGTGATAACATTAAAGTACCCATGTTTTATACTTCTGACATCAATATTTTGAGGGACATGATCAGGAGACACTGGGGTACCCTAGACAACATTAAGGGGATTGTGGGTGATGAACCCAAGTTTCTGTTCAAAAATAAAAGGAACTTGAGACAAATATTATGTCACCCTTCCAATTTTAGGGTAGGAACCTACAATAATCACACTAATATTGGTACGAAACCTTGTAATAAATGCAAACAGTGTGATCATATAGATACAAGGAACACTTTCTCACATCCCTTTCTGAATCAAGAATTTACATTCCATGCTTCAGCTGATTGCCAAACTGAACCCATTGTTTACCTTTCTAGATGCATGTCTTGTGAAGCATTCTATATAGGCAAAATGAATAGAAAGTTCAGAGAGAGAATCAGAGAACATCTCTATCATGCACGTATAGGTTCTGATTTTAATGCACTTGCCAAACATAAGATTACAACTGGTCCATTACATGTCTTTAAATTCTCAGCAATACAAGTTATAAACCCTAATATACGTGGTGGTGACCTTAAAAATTATACAGAGGAATGTGAACTAAGATGGATCATTAGGTGTAGAGCAGACAAACCACCAGGGCTTAATGACAAAGTGCCACTAAGACCAATACTTCGGAAAAGATGTTTGAAAGCACCCAAATGAAATGCTGTTAGGGTTCCTTTAATTAATCTATCTTGTCCTGTATGCGATATTTCGATATTTGTCAGTAAAACCCCTATACTTGAATTGTAGCCCTTCATTATTTTACTTTCCTAGTCCCATATGTTATATGTATACAACATTAATTAATCAGTCTTGTCTTGTATGCTATGCTATTTCTATACCTGTCAGAAAAACCCCAATACTAGAATTGCAGTTCTTTATTACTCTACTTTCCTATTTCCATATGTTATATGTATATAACATTTATCAGAGGTTTTTGACAAGTTTTATGCGTTGTCAGTCCTTGATTTTTTGCTTGTTATGTACTATATGCATTGTTTACTTGTAATGGTCGAAATTTGTATATATTTTTAAACTTCTTATGTGTGTGATGTTTATCACACATCTATTTAGGAAGCTTTTGCATGCATTTTACGCTTTTTATTATTATCCCTTGGTCATATGATTTTAATACTTTGTAATGAGTGCTATGCCATGATTCTCACTAGGAAATGACGTTAGTTATTATACTACCAATCAGAGAATTTGTACCATTATTTGAATGCTGACATTCTGCATAACGTTATGGTCTGATGAAGCCTACATGGTGAAAGCGCTTACCTGTTTCTCATGGTGTTGAATAAATACTTATATTTTTATTTTTTACGGAGTTGTTCATTGAGTATTTGCTTCATGTGTCTTTTTGGATATTCGTGTTAAAGTCTTCCCTAGAAAGGACAGTTGCTGTGATAGTTCCTGTGGATGTTTCTTATTTCTACATATATATATATATATATATATATATATATATCTGTGTGTGTGTGTGTGTGTGTGTGTGTGTGTGTGTGTGTATATATATATATATATATATATATATATATATATATATATAAATATGGCTCTCCTTTAGAAACCCAAAATCCCACTTACCCAAAAGACTGAGACAAAAAACCCGACATTGAGGAAGACCTGCCACCTGGAACACCGACAACACACTAAGGATAAGTAACCAATCACCCAACCCACAAACACACTAACACCAAAGCATAAAAACACACACCCATTTGAGTGGCTTTGCCCCAACACCTCCATAACTAAATATACCAACTCTGAGATTGCACTACTGCGGAGGTAAAGGGCAAAGTTTGGCATGCTGGCAAAGTGGTTACTTACCGTTAATGATTTCTTGGTGTTCCAGATGGTCGGTCTTCCTGAGTGCCGGGATTTTCTTCTTAGTCTTTTGGATTATGCTAATGAAAGCATAATTGACTGACTTACATCATAATGATCCAATCCAATATGGTGGAGCCATTCAGGAAGCTACAAAGTAACCTTTTAGAAACAGTGTAGCCCTTGGCTCTGAACACTAAAACCTACTGATGTTGTCCAAGGAGAAGAAGAGTGTTCAGACCTCTTTTAATATATTATGGACTGTATAATACTGAACTAGAGTAATATGGTGTTGACAGTGAAACACTACAGGAACTCTGCAATCTCTGCCACCCCCAACTCAAACCCAGGAAAATGGAGGAGAACCTATACCACTGGAAACTAAGATAAGTCTAACATTAAGGATATTAGCTACTGGTACATTCCAGAGACCAACAGGGGTATACTAGGGGTGTCACAGCCCTCAGCTTCCAGAATATTTCACTAATATCTCAATGCTCTGCTACAGCATGCAAGGGAGTACATCTATTTTCCGTGCACACCAGAGGAGAGAGCGAGAAGAGTGAAGGAATTCTATGCTGTAGCATGGCTTACTATCAAAATCTTGAATGTCAAAACACATTTTGTACACAAGCACCAAAAAAATGCCAAATTCCTGATTACTAATTAGGTAAACATGTTGAAAACACATCAATTCGAAATGATTGAACCAACGGCTTTGACATTTCCAAAAGTTTTTAAAGTGAAGCCAACATCTGCTGATGCTTATCTGCCTGCTTCCCAGTAGTATGAACATATGCAGTTCAGTACCGCACATCAGTTTAATTCACATTTTTGTAGGGGGGCAAGCCCCCCTGCACTCCCCATGTGGGGAGCCATGCCCCCCACACCCCCTGCAAATTATGTATTCCAACTCTAAGATCACACCACAGTGAGAAAAAGGGTAAATTTCCCGATCTGCACTGTACAGTGATCTCTGTTCATAATGTCGACCTCATATGAGCGAATGCACAGTGGCATTCACTAAAGGATATTTGTAGAATTGCAGATTTGCAGTACAGGAATCAGCAAACACACATCTGGAATTCCCGTTTTCACCTAGCTGCACTTCGACATTTTGGTATTATACCACTGTAGCACACTTCCCTGAAGTTTTGTGGCCATAGAGACTTCACGCACATAGAAATAAAAGCCTTACCTGGTGAATAGGGAAGGGCATACATCAATAGGATAGGGTTTCCATTTAATCAACTGCCAGGTTGTCTGTAATGCCTGAGAGATCATCCCCATTGTGTGCACTGGCAACCCAGGCAGTTACCATTACTCACATATGGCACATCTCGTGCCTGTACACATGGTTTGCCTGGGGTGATGTTCCACAAGGCCATCTTCTGGGTGATGCAGGTTATGCACTGGAACCATGGCTCATGACACCCATCAGAAATACACACAGACCCACAAAGTAAGTCTACAACAATACCTACACTCTAATTAGAAACATCATAGAGCATATTTTTGGCAAGCTGATGTCACGTTTCCGCTGTCTAGGCACATCAGTAGTAAGACCCAGGAACCTGTGCAGAAGTTCTCAAAGTCTGTGCCATGTTGCACAATATCATTTTGAGGAAAGACCCACAACAGGGACAGCAAGGACCAGGACCACACATTCCTGGATCAGAGGCAGAAGCAGCACCTCCAGCAAATACAGAAGAGGATTCTGAGGGAGAACCTCCAGCTGCAGAGGTAGCCAGCAGATGTAGGCATGCACAGTATAACCTTGCTCTGACTAAGATGCAAAGGAATGCAGACACACTCACCACCTATGACTCAAAGATCAGTGCATGTCCTCAGCAGCTAAGAGGCAAATGATAGCACATACATTCACCAGCAAAGGAATACACATAACAATCTAAGCAATACAAACATTAGAAGAGATGTATTCAGATGTACAGCAAACATTACTTACCCATAAAATGTCTGTGTATGGATAGCATCAGAGTCAGTCAAAAAGCACACGACTTATAACTGCAGTAATGTCAAAGTAAGTGTGGAACCTGTAGTATATGAACAATTGTGTAAGAAGCTAAACTACCTGCATACTGTTAGTCTTGTACCTATCCACTCTGTGCATCAGATCTATATGCACTCCTAAGTCAAACCCAAATCAACAAAGCCCATGTCACAGTCATCATAATTCTCACAGAGTGGGGGGTTGCAATAGGCCAAGGGTGACACCAAAGACATGTGGATGCCAGCCCTCCCCCCACCAGATGTACCATCACAGACACTGCCTGTTCCAGTGTGTCATTCATCCTATCCAATGAGTCACCCATACAGCTGAGGCAGTCACACAATAGCAAATGATAGCACAATACTGTGAGGTAACCATAATAACTTGGACAGCACAGCAAGCATTGCCATATGTGTAGTTTACCAGTAGTTACATTTTAAACTTGCATGCGTTGTAAAATTATTTTCCCCTTGCATATTAAAAAACAGTAAAAATATGAAACACACGAGCTGTCTATGTAGAGGACAAACATAAGTTATAAAATTATGAAGTGATTTGTAGAACGATCTCCTTCAAGTAATTAGCAGTAATGCTCTGTCTGTATCCAATCAATGCCCACTCTTTCCACCTCTGGAGCTCGACCATTACCTTTCTATAATGTAGATTCAGCCCTCTGAGCTCTATGAAGGTGCAAATGAGGTGTGAAATCATTAGTGTTCCTGAATGCCCCCCCCAAAAAAAAATCACTTGGTGTAGAGGATATAAATATGGTGTCGGTAACTACACAGTTGCATGCACATGCTCTAGGACTACAGGAAGGAGCAATCCCAATTATCAGCTGCTAATATCTTGCAACTGTTTCTGATTGCATTGACTACAACAACAAGCAATACTAAATTAACTGTTCTCCTTGCACTGTTTGTATCATGCAGAGTAAACTAACAATAAAATATATAAGCACCTTGAGAACTATGAGAACAATCTTACAACACTGACATCCTTGTATTAAGAGCACTCTATCCATCCCCTGCTAAAAATTTGTCTGAAATGCTGATCAGCTACATTACACATTGGAACAAAAATGCAAATAAATGGCCATGAGATTGCATTTCTAGAGTTAAGCTGAGAGGCGAGGAATATGCTCAGAAAATAAACAGCTGCCAGTGTTGGCAACCTCACATTAAAATTGCTTGGGCTATTATCAGTATAAAGTATTTGTCAGTATCCCGTTGATCTAAATGTGTTCAGGCAAATGGGAAAGGAAGAATTTTTGGTCCTGCGTTGGTGATAAAGATAGATAAAAATCACAAAATAGTAGGCTTAATTATTGCACTGAGTTTAGGGTTATATTCCAGAAAGTGCGCTGTCTGACAGAGTTAATGAATATTTTTTGAGCATATGATCAGGTTGAAACAAACATAGATCTAGAAAACATCACACTCCTGGCTGTTATCATTATTCCCCAATATTTGTTAATGTTGGCAAATTTTTTCAATTATTATTATATTTTTTGGTTTTCTCCTCATTTGCATAGGTTTTGACAAAGTGCACTGATCACTGGCATTATTTCAAAGCATAGAATGAGAGTCCACTGCCCAAGGCACAAACTCAGAAATGTAATTTTTCATGCCAACAATACAGCATTTTAGAGTGGCCCAGGTGCACTTTGCTACAGCACTCTGAACAGCAATAAGAAAATAGATTCAGCAGCTCACATAAGTATCACTGTAGCACAATGTGTAAATTAAATGGTAGGAAAGAGGATGCAAGCTCTGAATCCAGCTTGAAACCCCCATACTTGCAGCAGATGTGAAAATGCAGCTTCTGTTTTGTTGTATGCAATGTAAATTGGTATACATGTTTTTTTCACCTGTGTAAGTTCCTCACTGCTTAACAGACTGCAAACAGGGCTCACAAGTGAAAGAAAGAATCAATAATTGTGTTACTCTATTAGTGCAATTTTGGCATCAGTGCAGTCTTTCTAATGAGTGAGTGATGTGCACATTCTGTATACCTGTTTCTGTGGCAGAAAATGTGAATGCAGTGCCTTTGTCTCCTTAACAGAGTTTCTCTGGGGTTGCAATCCAGACAGCATGAAGGGAATGTGGAAAGTATTGCACCAGATGTATGATTTACTTTCATCAGATCATCATATATTGTTTCTTGTTTCTTTCCTTGTGCACTTCCTTGCTGCTGAGCTGTGTGCAATCAATGTAAACCTGCTTAAGGAAAAAAGTGAATAATGTTTGGGCAGCCTTCTGTAGCACATATATGCTTACTGGCAATGTGTGGATGTCAGCACTCTGGAAACTACTAAGTGAAGAAAATTCAGCTGCTGTGAAACTGTCTCTGTGGCACAAGGTATAAGTGCACTAATTTTAGAGAAAGAACACAGGTAATCCAGGGTTAAAATGCAGATGACACTTATTTTTACAAAGGGTGTCAGAATGCAATTTATAACAAAAGTTTGATTAGGAAAATAAGACAACATACCGATGGTGATAAAAAATATCTTTATTTCAAGAAATGCTTCAATGTTTTGATAAATAAATGTTGCTAAATAGCATATTTCATGAATGATTTAGTTATGAAACAGTTGAATATGTGTGTAGCTGTTAAACCAGGATAATTATGCTAATGAATTAAAATACACTTGCATCTGTATGATGGGCTGAACACTTAATTGAAAATCATCTTCTCTCCTCCAGCATCTCAACTCTGTGTTCAGGATGGTATGTGCAGTGCAGTATGTCTGCATGTATGTATCGTACCCCAACCTGTATTAATCAGCTCATGAAAGTCCATCATTTTGACATACATTCACAAACAGTAATAATGACTCTTTTGGGGGATTAATTTCACAAGAGTTCGTAAATTCACAGACATACAGGTCTATCTGAAGTATATCTCTATTCATACTGAATACAATTTATCTGTAATGAACATGGTTTAAAGGGAGTGTTTATGTTGCACCGACAAGTATCACTTTTATTGAAATGTATGCATTATTTCATCCTCAGGTTTGCTTCCTACATTGCTCAACTAACTTTTTATAGTGTGCAGTTCCAGAAAGATATGTTCCAAGTCAACCTATTTAACCTCCAAAACACCAAAGATAACAACCAAAGTCATTGAGCCTGTCAGTGTTTACCATCTGAAAAAGTGTGAATAGGTTGAGCATCACACATGGCAAATTTCACTGCCATATTTCACACCTTCATTGCGGTTTGTTAAAATACCTTCCTTTTTGTTTGTAAACACCTCTCTGTGCTTTCCATCATATAAATGCGGTTGGCATTGTTATGCCAGATTAAAGTCTTTCACTTTTTCTTTCAGCAGAGAACAGTGTGTGTGTGTGTGTGTGTGTGTGTGTGTGTGTGTGTGTGTGTGTGTGTGTGTGTGTGTGTGTGTGTGTGTGTGTGTGTGTGTGTGTATGTGTGTGTATGGAGTTGTGGAAATATGACCTTAAGTCCTGATAGCCTCAATAAAGCAGTAGCCTGTAATTAATGTTACACTACAGGAAGAGTCCACATCAATGTTAGACTCTTCTCCCAACATCATCTCTGCAACACCACAATGATGTAATCATCTAGAAAGGGTAGTCTCAGACTATAAAGTCATCCTTCTCCAGTGGTGTTTGTATTAAGTACTGTGTCCTCTAGACTGTGGACCTAGATAGATAGGGGGTTCTCATCTCACAATAGTCAATTTGTGTGTATGTGATGCTGGGGCAACTGCATCACTGGGGGATTAATACAACAGGCATGTTTATTTGACTCCCACTTGTGTGAAACATTTACATGGTCAGATAAATCCTACAGCCCCTTTTCATTCAGTCCACAAATGCATACTGTCTGCA
Source organism: Protopterus annectens (assembly GCF_019279795.1). Lineage (NCBI taxonomy): Eukaryota > Metazoa > Chordata > Ceratodontiformes > Protopteridae > Protopterus > Protopterus annectens. The sequence continues at coordinate 209,315,376 of NC_056738.1, forward strand.
ACACACTGATGAGGTCATCATTTTAATAATGCACTCTCACACTACTAAAGTCAGACCTCTCCTGTGGCACATGTGTATAATACATCTGTGCAAATTGTGCCATTTGATAGGGAGGGAGTTCAAATACAGCAGTGAGAAGCTTCTGATTGTGTTTATGTGAATGTAAATGGATGGAGGAGTGTGTTACACCGCTTAGTATTGACAATGTTTAGAAGTTCACATAGCTGTATAAGTCATTTTTGCACACACATCTCCTTTGCATGACACAGCTGATGTCATCCTTTCAAAGATGCACTCACATGCACTCAGACTTCTGCTGTGGTGCATGCATATAATACACTTTTATGAAGAGTCTGTCAGTTGATAGAGAGTTCAAATACAGGAATGACTGTTTCTGTGATTCTGTGTTTTGTCCTCTTACTGTGCAGAACATGCTGCAAGTACATATATGAAGTATATCTATGCAGTATGCTTATACTGTGCAGCCACCATTTAGTAGAAATGTGACAGTAATATATAATGGTGATGGCATTCATTGAAATGTGCAGTGTCATAGTCGTCAAATAAATCTGTGTTTCAGCAAACCTTCATAACCCTGTGATGTTAGACATATAGCTGAAATCCAGACATCACTGCATATGGTCATTGTATATGTCATTTACAGTGTTGTCACCCACATGTGCTATGTTCATGTGTAGATGCTATTTTCTATTACAAGAGTTTATTCTACATTTCCTTTGGAAAGGCTGTATTGAAGACTGATGCTGACATTTAAATATATTGTCATTCCATCATAGTTGTAGTGAAGCACCTCCTAAGGACCAAGGACATGAGACAATGTAATGTATGGTGTTGCCTATGTAAGGCAAGGGTTCTAATATGGGATTCACAGTGACAACAGCAGGGAGCTACAAGTGTGTTTGGGAATACCTATCATCAACAATGTTCTCAGACATACAGCAAGATTCTTTATGAGTAATTATGGGGACATACATTCTTTGATTCATACTGGGTCTATATTACTTCATCAAAGTTTTATTTCCATAAAATATAACAAATAAAGAAAACTATGTTTACATCATAAGACATATTCCTAATAGCGTACCCACATAAACATCAATCCTTAAAATATAATCATAAAACAAATCTTCATTTTTATCTACTGAGGGACTTTAGTTTTAAGAGGGGGCCTATGGTTACACTATCATTCAGGCCCAGACGTTTATTCAAATTCAACATAAGTTGCTAGACCAACTCTTGTTTTTCTAATACTGTAGATGAAGGACCACCTTGTGGGTTTTTCAACTTTTTCTAAGATTACAAATTTAAAGCAGTGGTCACTATGTTCACTAATGTGCCTAAATAATGCATTAGTTATCTTCTCTTTCTTTATATCATACATATGTTTGTATATTTGATTTTAAAAATATAACAAACCAATACACCCAATCCAAAGTGACGACAACCACAGAGATAGTCCAAAACGCTTTATTAAGCGCTTTTCATCCAGTTAATAATGTGAACTTCCTCAGATAAAACAGTAACAATATTTTTACGTTTAAATATACCACCATCTTGGTCATGTGATACAACACCTGACAATAAAATTCCTTCCTTGTGTTCCATTTAAAAATGTATCACCTAACTTGAATAAAAATTAGAATTAAAAGAAATGCTTATATCAGTTTGTCTATCTATCTATCTATCTATCTATCTATCTATCTATCTATCTATCTGTCAATCTATCTGTTAAGCTTTTTTAATTTTAACAAACAAAGTACAGAACAAAAATCATTCAGTCCAGGATAACAGTATACATTCAAACTTATTTGCCAAAGCAATTCTAATTTTTCAATTTTAGAGCACTAGGTCCACCCCTAAGGTCAGCAACAATTTGGTCAATAATACAAAATTTGAAAGAATGATCCTGATTCAATTAAATATGTTTAGCTAGGGCATTTTACAGTTTGCCCCTACTAATACTCTATAAATGTTCGTAAACTCATTCTTTGAACATTCTTTCAGTCTTCCTGACATAGTAGGCAGGACACCCCTAACACTTAGCCAAATAAATCACCATTTTAGTAGTACAATTAAATCTCCTATTGATGTTAAATTTCATGTTATTTACATTATACGATCCACCCAAATCTATATATTTGCAATATGAACACGTTTCACACTTGAACATACCAAGATGTCTTCAAATACGTGGAATGTTATTCTCCAATAAGTTCTTAAGGTTAAATCCTCTTTTAAAAATCAGTTTCGGGCAGTCACCTACTTTCGCTGCAATAACTATAGCTTCAGTAAGAAGACCCCAGTTTTTATTAATGATTCTTCTAAGGTAAACTGTATCAAAACTATATGTTGTAATAAAACCTATAGTAAAAGTTTTATTAGAAGGACAAAGGGTAACAGCTGTTACATTTCAAGAATCACTTAAACCCTCCTTATCCAAGCAGTCAGTCATCTGCTTAACTAAAACTGATGTATAAACCCCAATACTTCTTTTATTCTGAACCTCACTAATTATATCTAAAATTAATGAGTCAGGGTAGCCTCATCTCTGAAACATCCGCCTTAAATTTTCACATTCCAAAATAGATTCATCATCCAAGGTAACCATCCTGGTGGATTGCTTGGTAAGAAGAGGAATAGAACAGGGGAAGATAAATACTTTCACTGAATTACTGGAGATTATTTTAAAAAATAATTATTATTTTTTGAGGGTAAAATATATATACAGAAGGAAGGTGTAGCAATGGGCTCACCAGTGGGATCTTTATTAGCTAATATTGTTATGTTGCAGTGGAGTTTTTACATGTTTTTGTATGTATTAGATAACATTTGAGATATTTGGATGACATATTTGTGGTGTGGAAGGATAGTGAGGAGAGTTTATTACAGTTTATGGATTATATTAATAGCAATACAAATGTTTCATCCTTCACATATTCTATCCACAAGGACAGGATGCCCTATATTGATGTTATGATTGAAAAAGATTATGAGTTGGGAAAATACACTTCACATGTTTTTAGAAACCCACCTGTTTGAATATGTTATTACATTTTATGAGCTCTCAACCATACTAGCAGAAGAGGGTGGTAGTTAAGGGACAACTGATGAGGGTTGTCCGTATGACTACCCTCGAGGAATTTTCAGGGGGAATGCCAGATCTTGTTAGGTATGCTTTGTAAAAGAGGATACCTGAGATTGTTGGTAGATTAGTTTATTAATGAGGCTTCGATAAAGAGGGAAATAGGGCAGTTTACCCCTATTTTAAACAACAATTTGGATGAAAATGTAAGGATGAATAGGTTGGGAAATTATGAAAGGAAGAAGGAAGGGAATAATTATTCTTATGCCCTCATTGCTAAGTTTAATTTGGAGAGTGCCATGATTAGATGGATTTTGAATAAAAATTGGGGGATATTACATGAGGATAGTGAGGTATTTGAAAAGTTGGGGGATAAGCCCATTATTATATATAGAAAGGGTTATAATCTAAAACATTTTTTGGAAGGTAGGAATAAATTGGTTGTAGGTAACCCTATGATGCAAAAATGTAAAAGGTTGTCAAAAGATTTTTAATACTCTTAACATATACTGGAAGAATCACGCAGCAAAAAAGGTAGGCCAAAAAAGAGTTTATTTAACATGCATGGAGATCTGCCACAAAAAGTTCTGTTGCTGGCAGTCTAATTTCTACACACTTTACATGGGTTTTTATACCCTCTTTCATGCATACTCAGCAGCTGGTTACTAGACAAGGAATTTCAGTCAAGGCTATAAATTCACTCACTGGAGCCTTAGATGGTAAAAAAGTCAGACACAAGATAAGTTGGTGCCTACATCAAGGTAACATCTATGCACTCCTCCTTGGTCAGAGGTCAGTCCCGAGATAGGCCTGTGCCTGGACCAAAGTAGCATCTGTGCATTCCTTTCTGGTCAGCAAATTCCTTACAAGAAAAACAACTCATTTTAGCTTATTTCTTTTGCAGCATGCAGTTTCACATTTTAACCCTTCCTATACAGGATACAAAGATGTTGAACACAAAGATTCTTACTACATTTCCCCTCACAACACTTTGTATCCCCAGTAATACATTTTATTCATACAGGTTTTAACACAGTTCATTTCCTGTATATTCAGAATAATAAGCTTTAGTTGCATTGGCAGACAATACACTTGATATTATCATTTGGATGCAAGGAATGCAGCAACAACCCAACAGTAGGAATATAATGGCACCAATACATACAGCAATTAAGACATTCATCTGTTCCTCAATTCCCAAACCAATTTTGGAAAAAGTCAGTCAATGGATTCTGTCCTGGTTTTGTAAGTTCAGAAACTTGCTGTAGGATCTCCAGATGACTGTTAATGTCATATCAGTTGTCTGTAATGAGCGGACAACACGGTGAGTTCCACGATTCTGCAACACTACAGTCCTTATTGCAGTTAACTCATCCGTCACCAATCCTAGCACAGAAAAAGTTGCATTGCTCAGAGTTTCTAACAGTTTTGACAGTTTTCTGAGCTCCCAAATAGATTTTACTGTCCCATAAGCTGGAAGAATACCAGCCCAAGAAATGACATCATCGCCCAAGTCCATGTGTGACAGTCCCTTGCTGCTACTGTGGGCCAAATCGTGATGATAGATTCAGGATGCATCAATGTTACCTGGATTAACAGGTTTATTCACAGCATTACATTTATTTTACCTTGGGGAAGAGTAAATGAATGTCTTATAGCTGGTGTCAAATAACCCAAAAAACAAACTGCCTGACCAATTCCTTGGTAACCATTTGTATGCTTTTTACCACAGACAAAATAACAGTCATTCACTTTAAGAGTGATATTTACTGGAATAGAATGATTTCCTTTGTCTTGTATCCCTTTAAACAAAGGATCATACACAGATAACATTTTTTCAACAAAACTTGTGACATTAATAAGCCCTGTACTATTAATAAGCACTCTTATAGGCTTGAAACTTGTTGCACAGTGCCCATCTAATGTACAGTTATGAATTATGGTTACATTACATTGACTCCATCCAACCTTAATTTTTCCAGATCTCTGGAAACATACAGTTCCATTGTCCATGTATCATTTGCCCCCAAAGGGACTGTACCTAACATCAGGCCACCATGTACAGTAGGGATAGCTGTGCATATCCAACAATTTGAAACATTGAAAGACAAAGCATATGCATATTTAATAGCTTCTCTTCACTTGGCTAGTTTCGTTTGAAAATAAAAACGGCCAAAACAGAAAAGTAACAATCACACTTATTAACAACAAAATTAGTTTGGAATGCTTTTGTGGGGAAAGACTAAATCCTTCCGGTATTTGCATTGCTACAATAGTCAGATATTCATACAAAACAAGATTACTACTAATTAGTGTTCCTCAGTTTCCTGGTTCCACTTTCAGGATCCTGTTGTTCTTCTGATCTGAAAATAATAATTCGTTAAAGAAGTGTTAGTTTTGTCAGCATTTTCCTCATGTAATCTGCTATCTCTTCACCCCCTCACGGCAAAAGACCTTGCCACATTGACAGGAGTGCCAGAGGTAAGCAGTTTATCCAAGACTGATGTCCATGAGTTTATGTAACTTGCCTTTGAGAATGCCAGTATAGCGTTCAACCAACCCTGCTGACTGTGGGTGGTAGGCTCAATGATATTTTAACTTGATCTGAAAACCAGCTTTTGAATAACTTGGTTCACGAAATGTGTGCCATTATCAGAATAGATGCATGTAGGTAGCCCAAAATGAGAGATAATGTTATTTGTAAGAGCCTTGGCTACTGACAGTGCATCTGAGAAAGCTTCTACCCATTTTGTAAAAGCATCAATAATGACTAACACAAATCGCTTTTGTTGAACAGGAGTTAGTTCAATAAAATCCATACAGATTGTGTGAACTGGGAAAGCTGCTGGGGTGATCCGCACCCCACCACCATGGTATCGTGCACAAAGCAGGCACGACAAACAAAATCGTTTAGCATATGCTATAAAGCCCTTGGTCCAGAAAATTTGCTGGGTCATTTGAACCATAGCAGCAGGGCCCAGATGAGATGGGCCATCTAATGAGGCATACCTAAAAGGTTTGTTGGCAAGACATACTTATCATTTGGACCTACAAAACTCCTTGCTTCTGAATAGCCCCATATTTAACCCATCGCTGTTTTTCCTGAACTGTACTAAGTTCCTGCATTACTTGCAAAGTTTGTAGATCAAATTTATCTGTAGGGTGAAGTTCTTTTGTGTGGTCTCGAGTGCAAAAGTAGAGGTTAAGGCTACACTTTTGCAGTTTTGTCAGCTAGTGCATTTGTAAGTGATACTGGATCCTTGGCATTTGTGTGCTTACAGATGGCCAATCCCCGTGGCAGTTGGACAGCTTGTAAGAGGCTAAGGATTAAATCCTTGTGGGTTATTTCCTTTCCTGAGGCAGTAACCATTCCCCTATTTTTCCATTGCTGTGCAAAGACATGGACCGTGGAAAAGCATACTGACTATCTGTGTAGATAGTAACTGCCTTATCCTTGGAAATGATACATGCTCTGGTCAAAGCAATCAATTCAGACAGATTCCTGGGGAGAGGTTTTGCCTCTAGTACCTTAGTCTCAGTTGTGACTGCATAACCCACTTGTGTAATACCTGCCTCATTCTTACGTGCTGACCCATCTACCAACAGGGTCCAATCTGAATTTGCCAAAGGCTGATCCTTAAGGTCTGGTCTTGGTAAGACATTAGAGTGTATTAAGTCTAAACATGGGCACCGTCATCAGCTGTAGGTAACAGCGTGGCTGGATTAAGAGTGGTGCATCGCTCAATGGTCATGTGTGGTTGTGATAGTAATGTTGTCATGCAGGACAAGTGTCTGCTAGGAAAGAGAAAGGTAACTTTATCCTGTAGAAGTATTACGACAGAGTGCGGTACCCGTAAAGTAAGGTCATGAAACAAAACTAGGGTTGCAGACGCCTGCACGGCCAGTGCAGCTGCGACTACTGCTTGTACACAGTGTGGCAACGATCGTGCCACTGTGTCCAGTTTACTGGAATAAAAAGCTAATGGCCTCAACTTATCCCCATAAATTTGTAAAGAACCGATGTCATAAAACCCTGCTTACAATCTACTGTCTGAACAAAAGGTTTTGTATAGTCAGGAAGCTAAGTGTTGCAGATCCTGCTATCAGTTGCTTTACCCTAGTAAATGCCTGTATTGCCTTATCTGTCCATTTCAGCGTCATGTGCTGCCATGGGAAGTGCAAAATAAGTTCTGAAAGTGGACTCACTTCCTCTGCATAATTGGGAATCCAACTAAAGTTAGTTATTCCTAAAAATGACATCATTTCTTTTTTGTACTGGGCATCGGTGCCTGTAAAATAGCTTCTTTTCTACAGCTATCCAGTTGTCTACCAGCATTTGAAATGGTATAGCCTAGATATCGTACTTCAGCTTTACAAAATTGTAATTTAGATTTGTTTACCTTATGTCCCTCTTTGCCAAGAAATGCAATAACCGAATAGTTTCGACTCACAGACAGCCTCCGTGGGTGCAGCCAGTAAGATGTCGTCCATGTATAACAGTAGATGACAGCCATGGAAACTGTGCCAGGTTTGTTGACATTTCTTGTTGGGCTTTCACAATATCCCTCGGCAGCCTTGTGTAGGTGTACCGCTTGCTCATGAACGTAAAGCGAACCAAAACCTACTAGTTTCCTGTAGAGGGATGGAAAAAATGCGTTACTGATATCAATGACAGAAAAATACTTATCTGTGGGAAGGATATCATTTAACAAAACAGATGGATCTGGGACCATAGGAGCCCTTGGTACCACAGCAGCATTCACAGCCTGCAGATCCTGTACCATTCTCCAGGTCCCATCCGGTTTCCTTACTGGGAACAAGGGTGTGTTACACGGTGAATCTGTGCATGGAATTAAAACCCCAGCTTGTAATAGAGCCGTGATCACTGGTAGAATGCCTTCTTCTGCCTTTTACTTAGCGGATACTGGCGCTTGTGAGGTCTAAAGTCGGATTTTGGAGTTATTTTAACCTGTCCTGCTGTTCTTATTAGCCCAATGTCATGTTGGGACCATAAGGAGTCTGGCACTGATTGTAACTTTAATTCTTCCTCGGGGTTAGGAGATATAGTCAGAATGGCCCTCCCGGGTGGCGTTAGCCTGTCTTGAGGTGAAGGCCAAATTAGTTAGCTCATTTACTACATTTTGTGGTCCAGTTTCGACAAGATCATTACTGTACCAGTAGTGTAAATCACCCTGCCCCACCTGCAACATAACATCTTGAATTTCTACGCTAGAATCCCTGATGCAGTCGGCACAGCTGCTATGCCAAACACGTGCATTAAATCTCTTCCTAATAAGTTTACAGGGCAAATTTTAGAGACAATGACTGAAACCTGATAGTTTGGTTAGTTTCAGGGTCCGTGAACCATAAGGGTTTAGATAGTGGTTCTTTATAAATGCGCCATTGCCTGCCTTGACTAATACATAGTCATCAGAAGTTACATCAGATGGCACTGCAGAGGTTTTTAGCAGGGTCCTGGAGGCCCCTGAATCACACAAAAATTCTACATCCTTCCCTTCTACTTGAAGTGTGATAATCGGTTGTGCCTCTAGCTGCATAGTTACAGCCAGCTGTTAAATTAATAACCTGATATTCGCCTGAAAAATCAGTCACTTCATTCTCCCATCCTGCACATTCCCTTTTACCTTCTTTATTCACATTCTCAAAATCATTCTCATTTTGTATTACTGACTCTTGCCAGTCGACCTCAACATCTGGGTCCTGCCATTATATAGTCATGCTGAACTATGATTTGAGGCAGTGGATTTCCCGATTCAGGCAATCTCTTGAAATGCCCTTCTTACTGCATTTAAAACATTTTGTCTGCCTTCGTAATTTTCAAAATGTCCTACATTCCGCCTCCCTCTGCCTCTACCCTGTTCCCTTCCTCTACCTCTGTTGGACGGAGCTTACATCAACATAAGTGTTTTACACCATAAAGGTTTGAGCCTGTTTTCTTTTCTTTTTCTCAAGATATTTATCTGCATGTAAAGGGATACGAGTGTGTGGACAGGGTATATACCTTAGCTTCTTTTTGTTTTTACTCTGATTTGTCTATACTATGGTTGAGTCTCCTCTGCTTGTTTTTTGTAAAACTATGGAGGGTATTTTTTCCTGCTTCTCTGCCTCCTGTAAGACTATGAAGGACACCTTTTCTTGATTTTCTGCTTCTTTCTTTTTGATACTGGGGTGGACTAACCCTGTCTTTAGTGACATCAGAATACAAACAGACAATAGATGTTTCACATCTTCTTTGTGGACAAAAAATGCACCTTTTGCACTCGAGCCACTACTTCCCTTATTTGAAAATTGTTCCCTATGTCTCTTATTAGCTTCTTCTAACCATTTCTGTGCTTGAGGAAATCCTACCTTTTTTTGTTTTTTAACCTTACCTCCTGTGTCCCTGTCTCTCACTAGATTTTGACATTCTGATTTATTCAAGGTACCACTAAACCCATAGTCTTTTTTCCATTTTTTCATATATTTTAAGTTTTTTGGATGTAATTTAAACATATATTCCTCATCCTCAGTCCTTTTATTTAAGCAGCCCTTACTAACACAACAACTGCTTCCTATTCCCATTTTTCTTATTTAAAAGAAAACTGTTTTTTTCTTATTTAAAAGAAAAACTGTTTCCTTTTCCTGAGATCTCTATTTGTAAAATTTAAACAAAAGAAATTCCTTTATGACTAGTCCCTTAAAACTTTTACAAAAACAAAAAGCTTACCGATCTTATCGAATCTAAGAGTGACTGGCCTCTACTTACGACTTTTTGTCGGAGGTCTTTCCATTCAAGGGAGCCGAGATTCCTTCCTGTACAGGTTTTTCAGTCCCTCTTATGCGTGCGGAAGAGGTGGCCCCAGAAATGTCAAAAGATTTTAATACTCTTAACATATACTGGAAGAATCAAAAGGTAGGCCAAAAAGAGTTTATTTAACATGCATGGAGATCTGCCACAAAAGTTCTGTTGCTGGCAGTCTAATTTCTACACACTTTACATGGGTTTTTATACCCTCTTTCATGCATACTCAGCAGCTGGTTACTAGACAAGGAATTTCAGTCAAGGCTATAAATTCACTCACTGGAGCCTTAGATGGTAAAAAAGTCAGACACAAGATAAGTTGGTGCCTACATCAAGGTAACATCTATGCACTCCTCCTTGGTCAGAGGTCAGTCCCAAGATAGGCCTGTGCCTGGACCAAAGTAGCATCTGTGCATTCCTTTCTGGTCAGCAAATTCCTTACAAGAAAAACAACTCATTTTAGCTTATTTCTTTGCACGCAATGCAGTTTCACATTTTAACCCTTCCTATACAGGATACAAAGATGTTGAACACAAAGATTCTTACTACAAAGGTGTAATATGTTTACATTAATTTTGGTTTGTACTAGGGGAAGTATTAATGGTATAATTATACCTATCAGAGGCAAATATAATTGTGAGACTGGGTGGGATTCTTTTTGGTGCCTTATGTCAAATATGTAATTGTTTTTATATAGGGAAAATGGAACGAAGGCTCCAAAATCGAATATGCAAACATATGTATGATATAAAGAAAGAGAAGACAACTAATGCATTTTTAGGCATCTTAGTGAACATAGTGACCACTGCTTCAAATTTGTAATCTTAGAAAAAGTTGAAAAAAACACAAGGTGATACTTGGTCCACAATATTAGAAAAACAAGAGTTGGTCTGGCAACTTATGTTAAATTTGAATAAATGTCCGGGCCTGAATGATAGTGTGACCATAGGCCTCTCTTAAAACTAAAGTCCATCACTAGATAAAACAAAGATTTTTTTAATGATTATATTTTAAGGATTGATGTTGATGTAGGTACACTATTATGAATATGCCATATGATGTAAACATAGTTTTCTTTATTTTGTTATATTTTTTGTTTTATAACCTGACTTTGCATTTACAGTTAAATAAAATACAAGGTTTTAACATATATTATATAAGAATGTAGTAGTTAAGGGTAGGGTTCTTTTATGTTTAGAGCATTTTGTGAATGAGATTATATGATTGTTTTATGTGTAGTGTCACATGATGTTTTACCATGGGTATTTAAACTTGTGTTATTTATTTAAATATGTATCCAATGAAGGTTTATTTCATATAAAATGAAAGCGCTAATGCAAGATATTAACTTTTAGTGTGGCTATTTGGAATTTTTGAGTGGCTACATTCATTGATCCCACTATGGTGTTGATTTTCCCAGTGCTTAGGCAAGCATTCCAAAGCAGCATTGAAGGACTGTAACCATTTGTTTCCTTAACTGCTCTGCATGAACGGCATCCCACTAATTATACATGTACATACAGAGAGGTGGAGGCCTCCCCCATCAATTTTTTTATAAGATAAAAATTATGGGCAAATACAGTACAGCTGATTGAATGACTAAGAACTCAGTAGCTGTAGTAACAGTTCTATTGCAGCCAAATTGATTAGTAGCTATATTCTTATTTGGAAGAGTTGCACACCTTGATGTTCAGTTCCAGCATAGGGTTTCTTTTTGTGTGAAAGGACTGACATCACATAACAGCCATTAGATCATGTCAGTCTTCTCCCTTGATATGTTGCACTAACAGATATGAATGTAGCCCTGGATTTCATGGCAGTAGACATTTGTTCTACCAATATCATTATGAGAATGCTACTTTGTCATTCACTTCATTATCTCAAAATACTGAAATATCGAATTTCAGTATCTTGAGACTATAAAGCCAAAAAACCAAAACACCGACACTCCAAAACCATGAAAGTCAAAAGAGCAAATGTAAACACACCATACACCACACAAGACATACACTGACCTCCCCACATTACAAAAAACAAACAAAACACACACAAACACAATACAAATAAATAAACCTACCCCACATCTAAGCAGGGGAGCAAACACCCCTGCATCCCCCATGTGAGGGGCTGCACCCCCCACACCCCCGCTACTTATATATATTAACTCCAAGGTCGCACTAAACAGAAAAAGACAGTAAACTCATCACTACACACTTTACAGTCCCTTTGCACACACACATCACAAATGTACAAACACCACCACTTTCAACAATTACACACTCATTCTCTTACCTACCTACCCTAACCCACACCTACAACTTCCGAACACACTCACATACACTCAAATCCCTACCCAAGCCCTTAAAAATATTCATTTACCTGAATCTCCAACCATATCCACATACCAAACTGTAAATCAGGCACACAGTACATCCCACATCATGTAGCTCACCACTACAACCACAAATTCAACATTTCTGGGTTCACGGTTATGGGGTTTCTCTATTTCGGAAGTTCAGCTTTATAGTCTCGAAATATTGAAATTCAATATTTCAGTATTTTGTGATTATAAAGTGAATCCGTATACAGACATACAGACAAACCTTCCTTGATCACTAAACATTTATATAGGACTGATCAAAATTGCATGCACATGAACATACTCATTTAATTTCCAACAGCCTGACATGCTGAAATGACATTCATTATCAGGGATCCTTTCTTAATTCACACATTCATTTTATTTGTTTGTGACAATGTCCATTGCTACCTCCTGTGGCAGATGCTGATAATACACAGCTCTGGGGAGTATATTACATCATAGTCTGGTGTTTGCATCTGCTCTTATCTGTTTGCACAATAACTGTGACAGGCAGGAGTGCCTTACACAAGAGTATTATGTATGTCATACTCTGCTATTATGTATGTCATACTCTGCTCCAACATTTGTAACACCACACACATACCTCCACATGGAATGCATAACCATTAGAATAATGAAGTGCAGGGGGGAGCATGGCCAAGATGCCAGACTGCTAGCAGCACAGAACATTAGCTCTGCCTATAATATATTATTCTGACAGGAAATTTAAGTTAATTTTTGAAGAAAACTACTCAAATATATATGAGGAGATACGTAAGTATATGACTTTTACTATTTTTCAAAAATTAGTACTGAAATTGAAAGTTTTATTACCTTTTCCTGTCAAGAAGTTTTTCTACAAAGGATTCAAATATGAGTAACTCGAATAATTCACATCAGGAGAGTGTGGTGAAAAAGGAGTTACAAGCTTTAATAACAAATATCCAAGAATTATCTCTCAAAATGGATAAACTGAAGAACAAAATTGACCTTATAAAGCAGGATTGTAGGAAGCAGTTGGATATTCTAAATGAGGTAATCAAAAACATTCAGAACAAATACCTTCTATTGAAGAAATTGTAACTGATATGGATGGCAGATTGACTGAGTGTGATAGCCACAATGATTTTCTTTTGAAACAGAATACAAAACTACTAGAAAAACTGGAAGACCTAGAGAGTAGGTCAAGAAAAAATGATATCGGAATTTATAGAGTACCTGAAAAGGAAGAAGGCAATAATGTGACACAATTCCTTAAGAACTGGTTACCTGCAGCATTAAATCTGCCAGAATCTCTTTCATTCGGAATTGAAAGAGCTCATCATTCTTTATCAAAACCAGCTTCAACTACTGGTTCCTCTAACCCTAGACCCATCATTGTCAGATTTTTGTCCTCCCAGGATAAGGATTTGGTACTGAATTCTGCATGGACAAACTCTCCTATTAAAATAAATGAAAAAAAAAAACATTTGTTTTGCCGATGATTACACCTCCTCTGTCATCTCTAGAAGAAAAGAATGTGTCCCCTTAATAAAGTCTCTCAAAAAGTCCAACATCAAGGCTCAAATACTTTTTCCTGCCAGGATAAAAATATTTCTACCAGATGGGGAGAAGATCTTCAGCTCATTACCAGAAGCCATGTATTTTTATTCAAAAGAAAAAAATATTCACTGATATAGAAGATACGGATTGGTCTACACAAAGTCTGAAGAGACATGCAGTAAAAAATGGATCGACTGTCAAAGATGGAGCTAATAAAAAAATTAAAGGACAAATAAATAGGATATTGTTAAATGTAAAATACTTTAACTGCAAACTTCATTACCTAGTTTATGGCTGAGAAACTTCAACAAGGCAAAGGTAAATCTGTTTTTTTTTTCTCTCTCTGTGTATTATCTGATTGTTCTAATTAACTTAATAATACATTTAAATTCTTATTGTAGGGTACAAAGTTATTTAGTAACATCATTGCTATATGATATCTTAAGGAAACTATATTTGTGTGTGTGAATGGCGGGGTAATGTTATAGTACACACTAAACATGTATTTGTAATCATGCTGTATATAGCTTCTGTATCAAAATTGTCTTTATCATTATTAGGTGCAGATAAAGCAAAAATGTTGTGTTTTTCTTTTAAAGGTATGAAAGAAATGCCCATTTCATGTCTTGTAGTTATCTGATTATTTATCTAACTGGCTATCTGACTATAATAAGGTAATATAAGTTGTATTCATGCTGGCTGATAGCTATGTTGTTTAATGTTAACTAATAAGTTCAAAAGACATTAAGGCTGTAAGTTGATATTTTGAAGGGAAAAAATGGCTTTGCTAGCCTGGTTAAATGTTGGCCATTGGTATTTTGTACTGCTGAGGCTGCTTAAGCATTTTTTTTTTCTCACAGGAGCAAGGAAAGCTTTATATTTTGTATTTCTCACCAAAGCTCTTTTTTTAGCTTCTGTGGCTGTTTTAAACAAGCATGAGCAAGTACAAGGCACCAGCAATGAGTTTGAGAAGCCACATGGAAGGTACACAGATTGGTGACGTCATGCGACTTTTCAGCCCACACACAGTTTCAAAATGTGGAAATGGAGCCACAGACAAAATTCAGAAGGAAAAGAAGTGGATATTAAGAGAATTCCAGGTTCAGAAGCCCTAAAAGGTATGGAAATACTATAAAAACATATTCTGAAGACACTAAAGAGCCAATATTGTGATTATATGTATAGTTTAGAGCTAAAGATAATGAGTTAAAGGCAATGAATGTCTTTATTCGATGGGAAATAGTGAAGGAAGGTGGGAGGTAGGAAAGATGACAGATTGAATGCCCTGAAATGAAAACAAATGGTAATGTGGGATATATAAATGGGTAGTATATGATGTAAACAGAAATTTTAACTATATACATGTCTTTTTTATTACTGCAACCATAACCAAGCAGACCAATCTTTTATAAGGACATGTAAAAGTATCTGATAAACTGTAATACACTCAATGTTAGTTGCTATGTAATATATATTGAAATTATATAGATTTGACAAAGGACTTCAAACACAGATTTGATGAATGACTAAATATAACTAGTGGTCAGTACAGATATTATACTTTTAAACTGTTCAGACATTATCAACAGAGCAGTGTTTTTTTTTCTCTTCTTCATATAAGTACTATTTCTCTAAGGTTATAAAAACAGAAAGGAACTAAGCATAATTAATATAAGAAGACTCTATTTAGACCCTCATTTCAGGACAGGTTTCATATTGCGAAGTTGACTTCACATTGTTATATTATGCTGTGGTTGGTTATATGCATTATTGAAAATGGTCCTACTATAATTAAATAGTGTACTTTTTAAGTTCATGTTTGATCAGTTTACTTTAAAAATATTTTACAGCTCATACTTTATATAATTGAAGCAGAAGCTAATTGTGATGTAATTGGTGTGTGAAATGTGGAAAGTGAGTGGTTTGGTTAAATCTTTAACCAAACCTAGACCATTATTTTCCATGGTTGTGTGTGTATATAGTTATTTGTTTCAGAAGTCATTTGTTACATTTTTTGATTCATCCATGATAAATAATTCTAAGAGATATTTCAGGATATTGCATATGAGATGTATTATAGATGTTCTAAATATAATTCAAGTGTATGATGTTTTGTAACTGCTTATCGCTAAATGTTAATGGTTTAAATAACAACATCAAAAGAGCTGGTTTGCTTACATTTATCAAAATGCATAAAGCACAAATAATCTTCTTGCAAGAAAGTCATTTATTGAAGAAAGATTTACATCAACTATCCTTTAATGGTTATACAGTACATATTGATTCTTGTTATAAATCTAAAAGAAGAGGTACCCTTATACTCTGGAATAACACTTATATAATGCCTAAAATATTAAACTCATTTTCAGATAAAGATGGTATGTTAAATTTAGTGGTGCTAGAAATTATTAGGAAATGCTACACATTGATAAATTCTTATTGTATCCCTGGGTTAGGAACTAAATATATGAACAAGTATCTGGATACTATTACATTATATGCAAAGGGTGAAATTATATTGTCTGGAGATTTCAATTGTTTGTTAACAGACAGGGATACTTCTAGAACCAGTAAAGTTAAATTAACGGCATAAGCTAAGAAATTAAATAATTTTATTCCCTCAATGAATCTCAGAAACATATACAATTTAAAATTACAAAATTCACTTAACTACACACATTATTCATTCAGATTCAGTACACAAACAAATATTGACAAGATTTTTGTTTCAAATGACTCATTCAAAAATAAGTGATGTTTTAATAATGTCATGCCCAGTTTCTCACCATAATACATTTTTTTAGTTTGTTTGCGAAGACTGATGATTTGATAGTTCTACAAAGAACCCCAGCCTATATAACAAAAATAAAAGGTTTTAGAGTATGGATTCTAAAGGAAATAGATACATTCATAATATCAATAATAATGGGGAGGTAACAGACATTATATTATGGGATGCATTAAAAGTTTATCTGTACTTGGTATCTTCAAAAAAGAAAAGAACGGTACAAAAAACTATCAGAACTACAAATCAAAATAGATAAGTTTTAAATTTAAAATCAAATGATATAGCAGTACATACAGAAATATCAAACAAATCAAAAATACTTAGAAATTTTAAACCACAAAGTTGCTATAAACTTAGAAAAACTAAAATTATGATCCTATTCTATAAACCCTAGGCATTTACATAAATTGGCTATTAGATCCAAACAAATCAGTAAACAAACCCATATAAATAAAATCAAATATATGAGTAATAACTCAGTTAAAAAACAATTGATTTAAAAGGTATAGTAGAAGCATTTAAAATATATTATAGATCAATCAATGACACATCTTCACTTCTAAAGACAGACAATATAGTGGATAAATTTCTTCAGGAAAATATAAATACTATGTTGTCAAATCAACAAAATAACATTTTAAATAAACAAATAACATTAATAGAAGTGAAAGAACAAATTAAAAACCTAAAGGACAATAAAGCTCCAGGATTGGATGGCATAATCCCAGAAATATATAAGATTCTTCTGGATAACATACTAAAGATCTTATTAAAAACTTTTTCCATGGTTAAACAAGAATTAAAAATTCTTCCTTCTTGGAAATATTCAATAATTTCTCCTATTTTGAAATAAGGTAAAGAGTCTAAATCACGTACGTCCTACAGACCTATTTCCCTATTAAACATTGATTATAAACATTTTATGTCCATTTTGGCTAAGAGATTAAAAAATATACTACCTAATTTAATACACTATGACCAAACAGGTTTTGTCTTACATAGAAAAGCCTACGATAAAATTATTAAGGTATTATCTTTAATAGATATTGTGAACAAAACCAAGAAGCAACTAACTGTTATAAGTTTGGATATAGACAAGGCTTTCAAATATATTAGTTGGTCATATTTACATAAAAATTTTGATGGTTATAATTTTTCCCTGGATTTTGCTAACTTAATTTTGAAACTATACAATGAATCACAAGCATATGTTAACATTGGTTCATGCTTATCATCTCCATTAAGAATTCTAAAAGGGACTAAACAAGGGTGTTGAATGTCCCTGTTATTTTTTGCTCTATCGATTGAAATTTTTGCTTCATATATTACAAAAGATACAACTATATAAAAAAAAATATTTAAATAAGAAATACTGTCCAAAAATTAAATTATTTGCAGACAATATTTTACTAACATCTGGTGATATAGACTTTGCCATGCAATATATTATAGATGCTATGAATCAATTTGGGAAAATCTCAGAGCTGAAAGTCAACCAAAATGAAACCAAAACATCATTAATCAATAAGAAAATAAATAGAGCTCTACTAAAGAATAAAACATTTAATTGGGAAAATTATATAATAAATTATTTAGGGATTAGTATAAAAATGACATGAAAAGAGACTGTCCAATTCAATTATACCAATCTATTAATTATAATCACTGATTTAACTAAAAAATGGAACAAAATGTTTTTCACTATGGAAGACAGACTTACATTAATAAAAATTATTATTTTGCCCAAAATCTTATTCCATACACAATCACTGATTTTACCCCACCTAAAAATTCTTTAAACAAATAGATTCCTTATTACTTAAATTTCTATGGTTTTCATGAAAAACCAGAATAGCATACAAATGGCATGTTAGGGCCTGGAGCAGTAATGGGATTGGATTACTAATAAAGAATTATACTCTAAATCTATTATTAATATATTACATTGGATAGTATATATATATATATATATATATATATATATATATATATATATATATATATATATATATATATATATATATATATATATATATATATATATACTTCTAGTTGGAAACAGCTACATGAGATTCATGTAACTGCTTCTAGAAATGTGGAAACTCAATTTAATGATTCATTCAGAATCAGTAAAATATACTGGGTACTTTGTGAGTATTGTCTCTATAACAAGAGATTTAGACACTTCTCATATGGTATAAATCAGATTCTCTGCATCTTTAAAAATGTAATAGATAGTAATTATAGTTTGCAATAAACACGTTCTTATATTTCCCATAACCTATACTCCAGATTGCCTAGATTCCTTTAATATTAATAAAATGTCAAATCTTAAAGATAACTTAAAATTCTGGCACCAATTTATAGATAAAAACAAAATTCAATCAATAAACTTTCTTCTAGCCAGATTTAATGTTAGCCAAGATAATTTCTTCTAGCCAGATATAATGTTAGCCAAGATAATTGGTTATATGTATAATAATTATGGCAATTTATTGAATGTAAAGTAAAAGCATTAATAAATCTAGAAACAGATTCTGTACCAAGGCTGTTGCAATTGTTCATGTGCTGTAATTTGATGAATTCTGAACATAAACTGAGCATATCACCCATATATAAAATCTTACACGATGAATTGCTTACATTTGACTCAGCTTTTTGGAATTACTCTATAAAGGTTAATGGAGAATCTTTGTCAAATGAAAATAAGAAACAGTTACTAAAATCAATAAATAACACCACATCATCACTATATTGGAAATGATATACCTAGAAATTTATTCACAGAAGTTTTTATACCCCACAAAATCTGCACTTATATCCCAAAGTAAAGAAACAGAATCTTGGAGATGCAATGACATTCTTGAAGCCAACTGGGTTCATATGTTCATTGAATGTTGAACTCTTACACATTATTGGAATGATTTTAGACATTTTATAAAAGCTTTGTGGTCAAATAACTGTCAAATTACTAGTTCATTGATCTTATTTAATGTACCTTCCCCAAGTGTGATTCCCAAGCACCAGTTATCAGTTCTTTGGTCAATTTTAGCTATTGCCAGAAAGATTATTACATTGAATTGGAAAAATAAGCAAGATCTTATGTTTGCTGATTTTATTAGACTAGCAAAATTTGTATTTAAAAAGAATTGCAAACCATTTGTTATAGAACATCTACTGTAAACATTAAAGAATAGCTTGGCAGAAATTGCAAAACTTGTTAGATAAATATTAAGGGTATTCATTGATAAAGTTAATATTTGTCATGGATGACTGTATATAGTGTAAATAGTTATTTACTTGGTATATATTGTATGTTTTGAAATATTTTGAATGCTAATGTTTAATGGAAAAATAAAATAATTTTTTTTTTAAAAAAAAAGAATATCAAAGTGCATAATTCACTTCAAGGGTGATCCTCCTCATTCATGTGTTAGGCCTATTTCTGTGGCACGTGCAGTTACTACACAGGTCAGTGTTAATGATGTAATGGGTTCAATTCTTACAAAAGGAGATTGTGGCTTCTGAGCCAATATTATTTTCCAGCATGTTGTATTGACAGAATGCATGTTGTGCAAATATCCCATAATGTATGTACTGTCCCTGCAGACTGTTATCTCAACTAAGCATGTCCATGACATTCATGTGTCATGTCATTCACCTCTATTACATTGTTAATTTGTGTAACTGACACATCCTATAATATCATGTCTGCTTTTATTTACCTATATTTGCTCAGGAAGTTTGACAACCATTAATTAGTATGACATGCGTATTGCAAAATTTTAGTATTACAAATTTGTCTTTCTGACATAAGAACATTCACATCAATTAAGCACATTCACATCAATTATCATGCTATCATTTGAACATTTACCCTCCTCTCAGATATTTCTGTATACATCTCTTTGATTTCTTTACACATTGTCCTCGATTCTGATAACCCATGTATTGTTGTTGACATTGCCATTTCCCTTCCAGTCTTACTGGACTGTTTGTAAGTTTCTTGGAGGCCAGTGCTTGCTTGGGCTAAAGGGAAGTCTCTGTGTTCACCAGTGGCAGTGGTTAACACTGAGCAGCCTGCCTGTCCCTGTAGGAGTAGTTACTGCCTAGAAGCTATAGTTTTATTGGCCATTTTGGGTCAATTCCAAACTCCTTGATCTCTCTCTCTCTTAAAACCCTGCAACTCTCTTTTTGCGCAGTCTTACGCACAGAGCAGCGTCGGGCAGCGCCGGTTAAACAGGTTTAAACTATTCCCGGCTCCACAAAGTCTGCTCTTTACCTTTTCCCTTCGAACTGCTCTAAATCTCTAATTAAGCACTCTATTTTAATTATAAAGCCCTACACTTTCTCGTATAAGTAATTTCATAGGTAAACACAAACTAAAGCACTACATCCTCTTATATTCCTTCTGAGCACTTGTTTCCTATTGGTTCTTTTTGATCAGTCAATAAGTAGTTCCCTATATTATTTCAGGCATGTCCAAAGGTCAGTTTTAAGTTTACTCTCCAGTCCAGCTGGTGAATCTGGGAATATTGAGGCAATGTTACAACTGCCTTATGTATACAGACCACCCTTTCCTCCTCCAAACAAGCTCAAATATATGTGAGAGATGCAACTATATAGCCAAACTGGAGGCTAAGCTCTCTCAACCCAGTACTGGCACAGCCTGTCAGGAGGAGAAGGTAACCACACACACCACAAATCCAGTCTCACATAGACCTATCGCATCAGCAAACCAAACACATAAACACACAAAAACATACTCAGAGGCTCTAAATAAAAATCTGCCTAAGCAGCAGAGACCTCCAAAGCAGACATCCAAGCAACACCTACCACTAAACAATATCCATGTAGCACATAGCTCACAAAGTCAGTGTGCCACACAGTCACAGCCCTTAAGGCTAAACAACACACCTAATACACTTGTAATAGGTGACTCTATTGTCAGACACACTGATGTCCCACTCATCAGGCTGAACAAGGAGAAGGTCACTGTAAGCTGCCTGTCAGGTGCCAGGATCCGCCACATAACACAAGCACTCAGGTCACTCCAAAGCAAGTACAAATATGACTCCATCATTGTCCATGCTGGTGTGAATGACCTGAGACGTACCTCCCTGGACTACATGAAAAAATATGTACAGGAACACTTTGATCATGTAGCCCAGGCCGGTATGAACCTGACCTTGAGTAGCATCTTACCCTCACCAAGAATGATGCCACAGTATAAAGACAAAATGATCAATTTTAACAATTGGCTAAAGTATTGGTGTCATTCAAAGGGGATCCAGTGTCTGTCAGCCTGGGATGACATGCTCGACAAGCCACGTTGCTTCGCTAGGGATTGCTTGCACCTGTCACCCCTGGGTTTTCGAATATTGGCAAAGGCTCTTGCCTCCCCCATAGTGCCTTTTTTAGGCAAGGCTCAAAAGACAAACCCACCCCCATAGACAACACAAAGAAAAAAGAGGGGTAATGCTGTTCAATGCCAGAAGTCTAAACCTCAAGATGCACGCACTTGTGACTCTCCTCAGTATGGAGAATATCGATATCTGTGCAGTAACAGAAACCTGGTTCAAGGCTCCCGAGAGCACCCTAGCACTAACAGGTTATACTTCATACCATGCTTTTCAGCCCCAAAACTCAGACCAAACCACAAAAGGAGGGGAAGTATCCATATTTATCAAAGATACCCACACCTCTAGGTTAGTGGCACTGCACGAAGCATCGGAGACCATCCATGTGCAACTGACAGTGGGCAAAACTGCCTTTCAGTTTGTAGCTTGCTACAGACCACCCTCCCAAACACAGGAACCTCACTCAGCTTTCCTGAGAACACTGGAGAATATGAAGGTCTTTCCAAACACTATTATATTGGGTGACTTCAACTACCCAAACATCGATTGGGAAAACTACTCAAGGCCAAAAACCCTCACCCAACGGTTCCTAGAAATTATAAACTCAAATTCTATGGAACAACTGGTCACCACTCCCACAAGAGGGGGAAATGTACTGGATCTGGTCATCACCAGCATGGGGTCTCTATGTTCAACACCAGAGGTATACCCCTCATTGGTAAGATCAGACCATAAACAAATCTCACTGGACATCCATATTCCATCCCTACCCCTAGCCAGGGAAACCACGGTGAAGAACTTCTCAAAAGCAAACTTCACACTTCTCAAAACTGAGATGGAATCCTTCAAAGCCCCCGGGCCAGTGGGAAATACGGCCCAAAATGCAGAATCCTTTACAAAAGCATTCTATAGACACCTACAGGAATGCATGGAACATGCTATCCCAAATAAAACCAAGACTCACTCCTCCAAAAGCAGGAGACCTGTCTGGTGGACCCCAGCCATAAATAAACTATACAACAGAAGGAGAAAGCTACTACATGACAGAGCAAAATCCCAAAAAGGGAAGGTGTCACTGATCAGTACTAGCAAGAAACTACGATCCCTCATAAAATCATCTAAGGCCAGCTTCGAAAGAAAAATTGCACAAGACACTAAAGATAATCACAAGGCCTTCTTTAGTTATGTCAGAAACCTGGGAGGCAACTCCCAGATATGCTCTGAGTTAGTGAAAAATGACAAAAAATACACTGAACCCACAGACATTGTCAACATCCTGGCAGAAAGGTTCAGTGCAACCCCCCCTTCCCCCCCAAAAGAGCAAATGTCTATCCCAACAGAGTGTAGCCTTCCTGAGATCACAGATGCACATGTGAGATCTGCCCTCTCCAAAGCAAAAAACATAGCATCAATGGGAGCAGACGGTGTCCCGGAGTGCATCTTACACAAGCTCCAAGAAGAACTAAACCCTCATATAAAGCCACTGTTCAGTCTCAGCCTTACTGCAGGATATGTACCCAAGGAATGGTGTACAGCAACAGTGGTCCCACTCCACAAAGGTGGTGCCACAACAGACACTGGAAACTATCACCCTATAAGCCTGACTAGCCTGGTCTACAAAGCTATGGAGTGTATCATCATGGAAATCATAAACAAAGACATCTTGAACCTCCAGACACTGGATCCTACCCAATTCAGATTAGTTAAAGGCAGATCTTGCCTCTTGAACCTGGTCAACTTCTTTGAAACAGTTACTAAAGCCATAGATGAAGGGAAGGTAGTCCACACAGCCTACCTGGACCTTGCAAAAGCCTTCGACACAATACCCCACTCGGGCATCATAAATAAGCTCACCAGCTTAAATATCAACCCCTATGTCACCAGATGTGTTGCAAACTGGCTCATGGATAGAACCTACATGGTCAGAATAGCAGGTGCCATGTCAGACTCTAAACCAGTTACAAGTGGTGTCCCACAAGGCTCAGTCCTGGGACCTCTCTTGTTCAGTATATATTTCTTCGAGGTACAAGCTAACACGGGTGGACTATGGCTGACCAAGTTCACAGATGACTGCAAACTGAGTGCCGTAATCGACTCTCCGGCTGACACAAGCATCCTCCAAAAGGGTCTCACAGAGACGGATATCTGGTGCCAGAGCAATGGCCTAAAGCTAAATGCCTAAAAGTGCATAGTCATCTCCTTTGGGAAAAATAAAGTGCCCACAAATTACCACATAGGTGATAATCCATTAAGTACGGAAGAAGTAATTAGGGACTTGGGGACCCAAGTAGATAGCAATCTCTCCTTTGACAATCATGTTGCCAAAGTGGTTTGAAAGACCTACTATATAGCTCATCTTATCATGAAAGGGTTCACATCTAGATCAAGAGAGGTCATTGTGCCCCTCTACTCATCACTTATCAGGCCATAATTGAGTACAATGCCACGTTTGAGATGTACCTTACCCGACACCTGCAGCAACTGGAAAGACCCCAAAAGTATCTCAACAAGAGGATCAAGGGGCTCAAACAGATGACCTATGCAGTTCAGCTAAAGAAACTCCAGCTCTACTCAGTTGCATACCGCCTACTCAGAGGCGATCTGTGTCTGAAGTATAAAGCCATGTCCAACCCAGAATTAATGGACATGCTTCACCTCAGGAATCCAAATCCCTTAGATCTATAAGCTCCAGGGACTTGAACCTCAGAACAGAAATAAATAGGACATGCTGGAGGGACAGATTCGTATCCCAGAGGCTCCCCTCACTCTGGAACAAAATCCCAATCCATGTTAGGCAGAGTCCCTCACTGACCCTCTTCAAGAGAAGTCTTGACGAGTGGATGGGAGATTGTAAGTTTACCCCTGATATCACTTCTGTGTCCCTGCTTGACAGAGGTACAGTAAACTAACCTTAAAAGGGCTACCTTCTGTGACCTACTACACAGAGGCACAGTCAACTAATCTAAAATGGTGGTGAAAGCCAAACACACTCTGGCCAGGCTTATAAATGCCCTAGGGCAGATAGCCTAGTATCAACCTATGAACCTATGAACCTATGAACTTATTTATGTATTCATATGTTTGATTTATGTGCACAGTACACAGTACATTTCTTCTGCCTCAGTACAGCATGCATTATTTGCTTTATGTACCCCATAGGCAAGTTTGTTTGTTTACTGTGTGAGATTGTGCTGTTCAACACATTTATCCTGGCCACCAGTACTGTTGCTGCACATCATACTAACATGTAAACGTCATGTAGGCTTCATGGGAAGCCTACACAATTGTTCATGAATCCCTACCAAAGTCTCCCACATCCTGCTGAGCACAGTTTGCTATTAAAATATTGAGCTGTCTCAATGTAGTCATATACTTCTTTCCCTGGATTCCATAACTGAACATTTCCAGGATCTTCATAGTTTTTAGGTCATATTCTTCTTAGTTTTAGCAACATTTTTTATTTACCTTTGACAGTCTTATTTACAAAAACATACACACACTTTATATGGAATATAGCAGTGTTCACAACAGTGGCATTTATTTTGGCACTTTATTTTGGGAGATCCTACATATATATATATATATATATATATATATATATATATATATATATATATATATATATATATATAGTTTCAAGGTCTCTCACCAGACTTTCATTTTGAAATGGAGTGTTGTCAGTTCCATAAATCTGATAACAGGGTGTTTTACCAAATGTGAAGATATTGTACTTTTTAGCATTTAGTTTTAACTTGTTTTTGAACATGTATGAGTTCCAGTTGGAGCTTCTGTGTATGGGGGAGAAGGCACTTAAAAATGACACCAAGTTTATAGTCATCTCCGCACTTAGCCAGAGATCCTCATTTGTAATTTGGAGATCTTCAAAGTAGCTGCTGAATAGTACAGGTCCCAACACAGAGCTCTAAGGAAATCTACTGGTTACCTTCATGTTTAATGGGGACACAGCTGATATCCTCTCTACAAGGATTCTATTCCTCACCCATTTGGTATTCACGTAACTACATAGGGTCAGTTTGGTACTCATTCAGACTATTAATTCGGAATTTGGAATGTGGTATGGTGTCAAAAGCCTTAGCCAGGTCAAGGTATGCTGTATGGAGAGCATGTTCACCATCTATGGATTGTGATTCTCTCTCAAAGAAGTTCACCAAACTGCTGGGGTCCAAGCCTTATAAGATTTTTGATATCATTGTTAATTAGGTCAATTATAATACATTCCATGGCTTTGCAGATGAGATTAGTCAGGATAATGGGTTTGTATTTTTTGTGGTCAGTGGTGGGTCCACCCTTGTGCAGTGGCATCAGAACAGTTGCATGTTATACTTCAGGGAAAAACAGTAGCTAGGATTGGGTTGAATAGCTGTAAGACTAGGTCCACTGGAGTGTGATTTATACAGTTTATTAGGCAACTGGGTATATTATCAGGTCCCTCGGATTATGTAGTTTTCATTTTGGACAGTAGTTTTAGCATGTGTTCTTTGGTTGGAATGAAGAGTTTGAGTCTGTGAGATATGTTATGGGCTTTTCTATAATTTGTGCAGGGGAGAAATTTGCACTCAGTTTGTTTGTTAGCATGATGACTATATCAACTTTCATTGTATTTCTTATTTATACATATAATCTACCAGGCTAGTTTAATTTTAAACCTCTCATTTTGTTTGGATCTCCTAGGGACTGCTAGGTCAATGCATTTATCCAGGTGGGCCTAGAGTTTGTTTGTGTACCTACTTACTGTGTCAGTATCTTGTTTAATACGGGTTCCTATCAAAAAATCAAAGAGGCTGAACATCGAATGGCTTTAACATCAGAAATGCCATTCATTGATGTGTTTTTTGTGAGGTCACGGTACAGTGAAGATTGGGAAATTTGCCCTTTCCTCACTGTAGTGCAATCTTGAAGTTGGTATATATAATTTGTGTGTGGGGGGGGTCAGCCCCCCACAAGATCGACTTCGAGGTATGGCATTTTCGGCCTTTACGCCATTCGATCTCAAGTCTTTTCAATTTTGTAATATAAACCCTGTTTAATACAACTTAAACCTGAATTTAGAGATTTTATTATAGAATTATAGGTTTTTATGTTTGAAGTCTGAATTTTGTGATATTTGCATCTGATTGTTTTAAGATTTTGAAGGAAAAGTTTGCCAGTCCGTGATCAGATTTAATTGAAGAAGGGATTACCAGGCAGTTAGTTAATATCAATGCCATGTTAGTAAAGACCAGCTCAAGAAAAGTTCATTCTCACGTGGTACCTGGACAATTTGGGAGTTTTTGTTTATGAAATCAAGGAATTTTGGGGTGTAATCTACAGTCGAGGTATAGGCATCCTAACTTATCATTTGGTAGTTAAAGTCTCCTAAGATAATGAAATTCCTGTTAATCTGAACTCCATCCAGCTTAATTAAAAACCTAAGATGCATTTCTGGGAGCTTAGAGGGGATCCTGTAACATACTATTATCTGATAGTTGGTACTATTTATTGGGATTTGCGTTTCAACTAGTTCAATTTTTAGATCTCTAGAGATCTGCCTAGAAGTGATGTGGTCTTTAACAAATATGGATACTCCACTGCTGTTAGCATCAGGCCAAAAGGTGTGGTACATGCAACACCCTACTACTGAGTGAATGCCTTCTGTACTTTTAAACCAAGATTGTGTGATAACACACATACACACACAAATGCAGAAATATACTCTCCAAATGCAGCATATTAAATACTTGTAAATGAATCCTTCTGACAAATCTGCAGTGCATAGGATCACAGGAAGTTGCAAAAAGATGCTCATCTTTATTTGGAGCACAACGTTCTAAAAAGAAGCATTTTTCAATGCAGATAATTTATTTGCAGTTAAGCAACTTTGCAGAAACACAGAATAAGATTGTTTGGCCAAAATAATCAGAAGGTATGAGAAGGTGAAGAAGTAGAAATGAAAATTGTACTCCATTGCATGGCATATGTTCAAAGGTTCATAGGTTTATACTAAGCTAATGACTGCCAATGTCTTTACAAGCCTAGCCATGCAACCCAACCTAGTTTTGTCCCTGATTTCCTTGTATATATATATATATATATATATATATATATATATATATATATATATATATATATGGTGGTATATGTTAGTAAGGAGGCAGCTAAGGTTTGTGTGGGGATATGTTAGCTAGGGTCTAATTACTTACTGTCTACCTCTGTCCATCAGAAACATGAGGGTCAGACCAGTGCTGAATTTGTAGTTTTCCATCCAATGAACAAGGTTTCATTTGAATTTGGTCAGAGATGAACTCTGCTTCATGTAGATGGGGAGTTTATTCCATTATGTTGGATCCTTTGAGAAACATATCAGTACCTCTAGTATAGGTTCATAGGTTCACTGCCTCACATGGACCGGGATTTTATTCACAGCATGGGAGTCTCTAACTGAATAGAGTTGGAGTTTCTTCAGTCTGGCATCAGTATAGTCTATTTATGTCTGAGGTAAAGTTCAGGTACTTGGATCCAGGGTTTCTGCTGCTGTTTGTTTTGCAGATGTGCAAGAGATCCATCAGAGCTGGATCTCAGGAGGCCTCATATGCCAGGAATAGATCACCTCTCAGTAACCTGTAGGAGATTGAGTACAGAGATAGGGCCTTAAAGCGATCTGTGTAGGACAGGGTATTCATATCCTAGATTCTCCTGGTAAAGGGTCTTTGAGGCCATTCCAGCTGTTGCAAGTGCCTGATTAGGAACATGCCAAATGGGGTATTGCACTCAATGATGGGTCTGATAAGGGCTGAGTAGAGTGGTAATATAACTCCCTTTGACCTAGATGTCATACCTTTGCTTATGAGTTAGGCAACATAGAAGGATTTTCTTACTATCTTGTCTACATGTTGCTTGAAGGCCAGATTACTGTCTATATGTGCTCCTAGGTCCCTAACTTATCAGGTTATCTCTTACGGGTGTTTTATTGATGGAGTAATTAGCTTGGGTGGACAGTTTCTCAAAGGGCACTATAATGCATTTCTTCATGCTGAGTTTTAATCCATGGCTTTGGCACCAGTAATTTGCTTATGTTAGGATGTTGGTGATATGGGGGGGAGACTCTAAGATAGCTCCCAATTTCATCATCATCAGCCTCTTTTTCCCATTTTTTCTACATGGGGTCAGGGTATTGTGTTAACTGTCGCCAACTCTCTCGATTCAGTGCCACACTCCTGCCTTCTTCAACACTCATGCCTGACTGTCACAGACCTTCTTTCACATAATCCATCCACCTCTTTGCTGGATGTCCTCGCTTCCTCTTACCTTCTTCCTGTCTGTCCCAAATCTTCCTCACCAGATTGTGTTCTGATTTTCTATGCATGTGCCTGGACCACTGTAATCTGTTCTCTTTGATCTTTTCTGCAATTGGAGCTACTTGGCTCCTGCTCTTATGATGTCCTCATTTCTTCATTTGTCCTATGGTATGCATCCTACCACCTTTCTCGGGCACTTCATTTCCATCCCCTCTAGCTTCTTCAACTGTTTTGCCTTTACTGCACAGGTTTCTGTACCATACAGTAATACTGGTCACACCACTGTCTTGTACACCTTACTTTTCAGCTTCTTTGACATTCTTCTGTCATAGACAACACCTGATACTCTAAGACAGTTGGTTGCAACCTCCCTGATTCTAGCTTTGATCTCTTCATTCAGACTGCCTTTCTCCTCAGCCAACTCTCCCAGATACTTGAAGCTGTTTACCTGTTCCATTATATTCCCTTCTATTTCTATTCTCAGCTTCTTCTGATTTCCCCAATTTGCTGCCATTACCACCATCTTATCTGTGCTTAGTTTCATCCCATGTGCCTTCAGATTTGCATTCCATTCTCCCATCCTTTGCTGAAGTTCTAGCTCAGAGTCTGGTTGTACTGCCACATCTTCTGCATAAAGCAGCTTTGTTGATCTGTCCTCTCCAACCTGTTTGCTAACGTAGTCCATCACCAGTATGAATAGCAGTGGGCTCAGAGCTGAACCCTGGTGTACACCCACTCCCACTGGGAACCCCTCTGTGAGGCTGAACACTGTTTGTACTTGAGTCACTGGGTTCTTGTACATAGCTTGTACTAATTCTACCAATGTTTCTGGGACTTTGAACCACCACAGTACTGCCCATATCAGCTTTCTTGGGACCTTGTCATATGCTTTCTCCAAGTCTAGGAATGCCCAGTTGGACTCTCTCCTCATCTCTAGCTTCTTCTCAAGTATCTGTCTGAATGCAAACATTGGGTCAATTGTGCTGCATCCTGATCTGAATCCAAACTGCTTATTTCCCATCTTACATTCTACTACTCTGTGTATCCATTTATCAATCACCCTCTCCAGAACTTTCATGCAGTGTGGTAGGAGTTTGATCCCTCTATACTGCCCACAGTTGTGAATGTCCCCTTTGTTCTTACACACTGGCATGAGTATGCTTATTCTCCAGTCACCTGGGATAAGCCTTTCTCTCCATACTGCTATTAGTACCCTCAGGAGCCATTTCTCCCTTATCTCACCCAGCATCATTATCATATCTGCTGTCACCTCATCTGAGCCTGCTGCTTTCCCTGACTTCATCTTCCTTCATGCTGTTCTTACTTCTTCTAGGGTGGGCTCCTCTTCTTCTCTCACTGTAGGCTGTCTCTGGGGCAGTATAGCTTCTGTGAGGTTTTCTTCATTCAGAAGATGATGGAAATACTCCTTCCATCTGCCTTTGATGTCCTGTGGACTGGTGAGCAGGTTGTTGCTGTCATCCCTTATGAAAGGTGTCTCACTATCTTCTTTATCTTCCTGTCTTTGCTTTGCAACCTAATATATATATTCTTTGTGCCCCTTACTGAGTCACTTTCCAGAAGTTGGTAGAGTGCCTCTGATGCCCTATTCTCTGCTATCACAATTTCTTTCATAGCTTCTTTGTTAGCCAAGCAGTAGTCCTTCCTAGCCTGGTCAGTCTTTTCTATCTCCCACTTCTTCCTGCAATCCTCCTTTCTTTTGATGACTTCTGCATTCCACCATCAGCTTTCCTTATGTACCTTATTTCCATACCTGGCTCAGACACATATCTTTTCTGTAGTCCTAACACATGCTGTTTTAGGCACTGCCACTCTTCTTCAACTCCTATTTTCTCCTCTTCTTGGGGTGCTAGAACAATGAGTAATTCCTTGAACTGCTGTATTTCTCTCCAGTCAACTTCCAGGTCTTCAGCCTGGTCTCTGTTTACCTTAGAGCCTTCTCTGACCACTGCTTGCAGCTGATTGTGGCAACTAGTGGTTTATGTTGTGGGCCCACTGTTTCACCGGGGATGACTTTGGAATCATGGATTCTATCCCAGTGCCTTTTCCTTACTAGGAGTTGTATGTTGGCTACTCTTGTATGTGATCTTGTGACTGTCTCTGTTAAACTATGCATTGGCTACTATCAAGCCATTTGCCAGACAGAATACTGGAATGGCTTCTCCTTCTTTATTCCTGTTCCCCCACCAATGTGGACCAAGACAGTCCTCATATCTTGTTCTGTTTGTCCTGATACGTGCATTCAATTTACCTATTATGAACACCGGTTCATGTTGTCCTGCTTTATCTAGTAGGTCCTGCAACTGCTGTCTGAATTCACTCTTTTCCTCACTATCACAACCCTGCTGTGAGGCATAGGCTGAGATTATGAATACTGCCCTTTCATTACACTGGATTTTCTGTCATTAATTCTGATGATATCCCTTACTCACTTCTGAAGCCTCTCTCTCACCACAATTCCTACACCATTTCTAGCCTGTCCTCCATCTGAGTGGTAGAGTCTTTATCCCAAGCCAAGTGGTTTTGCTGCACTGCCCTTCCATCTTGCCTCTTGGATACATAGGATGTCCAGCCTCCTCTGTATCATCATGTCATCCATTCCAAGCTGCATCCTGTCAGTGAACCTACATTAAGCATAACAATTCTCAGTTCATGTTTGGCAGGTTGGTTGGTTTTACGACCAGATTTTCTCTCAACAGAGCTATCCCAGGTAACCCAGGTTGAGAAACTAGACACCAGCCAGCCAGTAGCTTATTGACCCAGGGCTGTTGAGCTTTATGGCGGGCACACATTGGCCAATAGGGACACATATACCACTCTCACCATTAGCAAGGGTCCCTGGCATGGGTCAGAGTAGGCCGGGTCCTCAACCCACTTATCACCAGTAACTATCCATGCCCATTTTTGGCAACATTAGTCAACATGACTGAATCACCTAGAGTCATATTTTACACCGTTGAGTGGCTAACCCTACCACGGTGCACAGTCTGTGATCCATGTTCTCCTATCTTGAGGATACTGCACACCACAGTAGATGCCCAAAGCAGTTAGTCTGTATAACTATTCCCCCTATAGGGCACCATGTAGAGTCTGTGTTGCTGCCCACAGTTCCAATTAT
Organism: Protopterus annectens; assembly: GCF_019279795.1. NCBI lineage: Eukaryota > Metazoa > Chordata > Ceratodontiformes > Protopteridae > Protopterus > Protopterus annectens. Next base: position 209,347,764 of record NC_056738.1, read on the forward strand.
TCGTCAGTTGAGATGGAAACAGCATGTTTTTTGGACATGGGAGAAACCCCATGGAGACACAGGGGGAACATGCAAACTCCAAGCAGGCATTGGTCAGAGGTCAGGATTGAACCTTGTACTTGTGCATGAGAGGTGAAGAACTTAGCCATTAAGCTGTCTGGTCTCCCAATTTACAGTCATCTGCAAAATTGGTGAGTCAAAGGTGTGTGACCTTAGCTTTGACTTCCAAGAAGTGGATGCCAAATAGGAACAGGCCTAACATGGAGCCCTGGAGTACTCCACTGGTGACCAGTCTCCTGGTGGAGGTGGTCTCACCAATCCTGACTTCTTGGGTCCTATCTGTGAGTCAGCCAGCAATCTAGTAAGCTATGTAGGGATTTATGCCCAGTTCTGTGATTTTGTCAGCAATACTTGCATCGTGTATTGTATCTAAAGACTTGACCAGATCAAGGTAGGCAGTATGAACCATTTTTCAAAGAAGTCTACCAGGTTGAGTAGGCAAGACCTTCCCTTAACAAAGCCGGACCAGGATAGGTCCAGTGTCTGTCGGGTGCCAATGTCCTTGTTGATAATTTCCCTGAAAATTAATTTCATGGCTTTACATATTAGACTTATCATATTGCTGGGTCTGTATTTCTTGTGGTCAGTTAATGGTCCACTCTTATGAAGAGGGATGACCATTGTGGTCTTCCATTCACCTGGCACATATCCTGATTTGAGGCTAAATAGAATAGAATAGTGCCTCAAGTAGTCCTGATATGTCATGTTATAGGCTTTTTAAGAGGCAGCCAGGGATATAGTCGAGCTCAATGAGGCAGCGTTTTTGGAGTTAGTGAGCACCACCAAGACCATTCATATTTGGGGGATATGCTAGAAGGGATTTAACTGGGGGCAGTGGGAGTGAAGTTAGAGCTAATTTTATCAGCCAGTTGATATGCTGTGTTACACTGGTCAGTGAAGGTTGTGCCATTTACCACCAGTTCTGCACACTGCTGTGTTTCCTTTAAGGTTCCTGACATAGCTGAAGAAGACCTTGTGATTGTTCTTAGCTTGGGAGTCTATCCTGATCTTGTAATGCCTTGTTGGACTTTACTAGACATCTTAGTTTCTTTTTAGTTGAATCAGAGAGTTATTCTTTCTGATTTTAGCCAAGACATTTTGCTTTTGTTATATAATTCAAAAAGTCAAAAGTCAAAAGTAACTTTATTGTCATTTAGATCTAGACAAATGTAGATTAAATGAGATTCCATGCAATCAGCTCATCATGGGACAGACAAAAAAGAAATCACATAAACAGAAAGACATAATTCAAAACAACACATAATAATACTACCACCATTGTATAAATCAACTCTACACTTAAGTATAGCTACATATATTCCTAGAAACACACACTTGTTAAGATACTAAAAACACACATCTAGCAGCAAGGTTCAAGTAATAGTATTGCACATGAACCATGTACCACATTACACTGTTAAGGTAAGGATTCCACCAGTAGGCTTCATTTTTGGTGTTAGATCTTGGCTTACTTCTTTTAGGTGCAGCAACTTCAATACAGCAGTTTACATCTTTGCACATAGTTTCTGCAATTAATTCTGAACAGGAAGCTGTGTTGGCAGGGTTTGGAAAAACTGTGAATTTCATCAGACTGTTGCCTAATATAGTTTGCTTTGCAATAGTTCCTAATTGTTACAGGTTTAGTTGAGTTTTCTCGGTTGATTTTTATTTCAAGGGAGGCAGCTTTGTGATCTCACACCAATGAGGACATGACACAGGGGGAGAGGTAGTGAAATGCTCTCCCATGTTGGTGATTATTGGGTCCAACATGTTCAATCCTCTGGTTGGAATGTGCACTATCTGGTCCATAGGTTCATAGGCAAGTGCTAGGCTAGCTGCCCTTGTGGGCCATCTTAAGCCTAGCCATTTTCCCTTTTTGTGCTGTTAATAACCTATCCTATTGGGTTATAGATTGGCTTTACCTAACCCATGATTGATAATTATATTTTACCCTTAATGAGAATAACTGGGATCATACCATAGATGATTTTATGAGGACCCATGCATGGGATATGGCATTTAGGAGCTGTCTCTGTTCATTAGTAGTGTCTAGGGTGTTTGTGTTGATAAAATCCAGAAAACATTGTGCCTGCAAGTTAGAGGCAGTATGCATTTCCCAGTTTATACAGGCACAGTTAAAGTCTCTCATGAACAGGGTATTTGGATGGACAGTGAATGTCTCTAGTAGGTCTAGATAAGAGTTGTGACCTTCGTGAGTCATAGATGGCAACCTGTACCTGGCCAGGACATGGTAAGGAACCTTGTTTATGGAGACTTGAACATGGACAAAATCTAGTACATCATTCTGTTTAACCAACTTGAAGTTGTATTTGTTGTTAATGTAGATCAAGACACTGCCACCTTTAAATCCTGTCTGTGTTGGTGCTGCTGTTGTAAATGTGTAGAAGGCATTGTAGCATTGCATTGCCAAAGTACTATCTTTGGCTTTAAACCAAGTCCCAGTAGCAGCACATATGTCTACATTCTCCAGAGTGAGGAGAGCTTATAGGCTGTGCAGTTTTTTTTTAGGCTCTAGTCATTGAGGGGTAACACCTTAAGGTTGCTTTTGTTTTTTTTTTTTTTTTTGCTATGTTGATAGTTTTATCATTCTGACTTTGCCAAAAATGCTGTAAGGGAGTATATACAATTTTAGCCACTATCTGAAAGTGCATGGAGAACAGGTGCAGACCATCCTTGACAAAGCAACATGGTCTGTTAACCATGTTCTTGCATACAGATAGCTACTGAATTCTCCTGAAGTGACACCAAAAACTAAGCCAATTATTAAAATTAAAAAAAATAGTAGCATAACAAGTCATGGAGATGTAGGCGCTGACCAATATCAATGTTCGCAGTACAAAAGCCATGGATGAAAACAACTCGTTCATGGGTATACTGTTAAAAAATCAATTTATTCCAAACATCTTCATAAATTGTTAAGCACTTTCATCCTTTCAAATAATTTTAAAAGGACTTCATCACAATAATTAAATCAATTTAATTCCTTCCTTATATAAAGTAGGTGTTGTGTGACATAAACTAACAAGACCCTACTTTCTTAAAAAGATATAAATGTATATTCTAAAATCACAAAAACAATAAACCATTGCATTAAAGCAACCTTAACATTTCATGTTACATAAATGTTAAATTGTGAATTTTTAGGCATTCCCATTTTCAATCATGGCATGTGCTATTTCTCTAAAATATTAAAATTATTCAACCACTAGGAACGCTGTTTCATATCAAATAAATGTTAAATAATAGCCCTAAAAGCATTTGTATTTACAATGTTTATTGTTTTTGTGAGTTTTGGACACAGCAATGTAAAACACACACTTAGCTGAAAATGAAAAGGTATCAGAAACAAATCAAATAACTAGTTACAACAAGTAATTCTCATTTTAGCCTATTTGAGTATCCCATCTTAGACAACCCAGGCTACCTTTCTACTGCCACTAGAACTGCAGCCCCACTCTTTAATTCGCCACGAGTGAAACTGTACCAGAAAGCAAATCTAAATCTAGCTAGAAGTAATTACAAGGCAATTCAATGGTAGGCAAGCCAGCAAGGAGGAACACACACACACTAAGGAAATTTTAAAATACACTAACAGCCTGAAAGGAAGGACCTCCACTTTTTTCTGTCATTAACCATTATGATAAGCAGAAGAGAAAAGACTGGGAGGTTCTTCTAGGGGTAGGTATACAGAAAGTGAGATAGAGAGGAGATTCCATGGCCAGATATACAACAGTAACAGGCAACTCAAAAGCCTCCAAGTTTAAAAGCATAACAGGAAAAAATGGGTACACGAGGGACAAATTCAGAACAGAGTTAGTAAAAAATGCAATAACATGACAGCCCACTCAGAATACCTAGGCCCAGCACAGCAACCAGTTTAAAAGCACTGCAGAATGTAAAATTCCTTAAATTAATAGCTTTAATGTCAGATAAAGAGCAAACAGAACACAGACAACTGACCTAAATGGTAAAATAAGTATAGTATTTTAAGTGTTGTTTAAATATACTTTCCTGGATGCAAAATGTAGTCCAAATGCATTGTTTTCAATCTTCCATGCTTCTAGCTGTCCCACGACTAAGTTGGCTGATTGCTTCTGCCATGTAAAATACCTGGGGGCTGGGTTAATTACCACAAGCTCCAGTTATAACTCACACAAATGCCAAAAGCAGGCTTCTTGTTTTAAAGGAATAATCCACGCTCTCATACAGTTTAACTCAATCATTAGGTTTCTTTTCTCCCTACAATATGGTTCCAGCAATGTGTATGTATCAGAAACCTGCTTGTAGTTTCTAAAACTTTTATTTCCTTGCATTGAAGTCAAAGGAAGGGAAAGACAACCTACGTTTTTTAAACTCAACTTCTCATATACTTTGCAAAGAAATTCGTCTCCACCTGCATGACACATTTTAGACACAGTTAAATCTGTAGTTTACCCTGTCAGGTACTGCTGTCAATCATAAATGGGTAATTAATCCTGCTAATGTCAGGAACACAACAGCTGATATAAAAAAAGACAGAAAGCTGTGGAATTGTTTCCACTGTTTTTATTGCAGAGGGAAGGAGAATTTAACACTCCCCTTTCAAAGCAAAACAAAGCAATTAGATCAGTCAGGGGTTTAAAGTTAATTGTCAACTCTTCCGACAAATTTACATAAGTAGCAACACAGTATTGCAATTCTAAGCTTTAAATGTTATTTATAATAATTTGTGTTAAGATAACAAGAGTAGTAGCAAACATTAATGTGACATTTAGAGAAAAGTCAGTAAATATTTTTTCTTGTAAAGAAAGTATAAATGCATTTACCATTTTCAAGCCCCCCCTCCACACACACACACACACACACACACACACACACACACACACACACACACACACACACACACACAGGCCAGAACTACAGAAAGAGAGGCAGGTGGCAACCCTATTAACTAAGTGCACCGATACTTTTCATAAAAACGGTCTTTTATGCTTTGTGTGACATCCTTCCAGAGGGGGATGCGTATCTGGTACATGCAGATCCATTGTAAGAGATTCCCACTGACTTTGAGTCAGTCCTTGCATTGTCAGACAGCAATTACCATAACTTGTTGTTGTTGTTGTTGTTGTTGTGTCTTTCGGCTTTTCCTGGTTAGGGGTCGCACAGCGGAACTCCGGTCCGCTAATGATCGGCAGTAGAGTTTTATGTGCCGAGTTGCTGGCCCTGTCGCACAACCTTTAACGAAGGTAGGCCCATTCATGGATGTCTCCACATAGAAGACGCTCTAGCTGAGAATTGAACAGGACAACGTCTTACTGTGAGGTGACAACGCTACCGCAGCACCACCACCACAGTATACAGCAATTACCATAACACACAGCTGAATTTACTTTACTATACATTTACTATGTGCCCTTGCATTAAGAACACTAAGAAAATGAAATCAGAAGTACTTAACTGTGTTTAAATGCACACACACACACACACACACACACACACACTTTTGTACACATGTACTTTATATACATACATACACACACACACACTATATATATATATATATATATATATATATATATATATATATATATATATATATATATATCTCCCCTACACTACACCGACACACCACAAAGCCAACACCCATAACACTGACACCAAAAGACTGACAACACACAATACCGAAAACTCACAAAACTGAACACCATAACACCGACACACAAAATGTAAACTACACATTACACACAACTGTATATGCACTAACCTTAACCCAAACCCTAACCCTAAGGTCTGACACTACCACACACTTACCCTGCCCACACCCTAACCCTAAGTCTGACACTACCACACACTCATCTTTCCCGCACCCTAACCCTAAGTCCGACACTACCGCACACTCACCTTTCCCACACCCTAACCCTAAATCCCTCACTATCGCACACTTTCCTGATCCGCACCCTAACCCTAAACCCTTCACTATCGCACACTTACCGAGTCGTGCTCACACGTTGCCCATGTCGGTGTTTCAGCTGTCGGGATTTCACCTTGTCGATCATCTGTGTCGTCGGTCGTCTGGTGTCGGTCTTTTGGGCATCGGCTTTGTGGCGTGTAGGTCTAGTGTAGGGGACCCATATATATATATATATATATATATATATATATATATATATATATATATATATCTGTGTGTGTGTGTGTATGTGTGCAATATGTGTGCATACAATTAATTATTTATAATAAACAACATAGTATAGTTAAGCATTATTAATGTATACATTCTAGTAAATGTTGCTCAGTGATTTGGTCACTGTCACACATTGGCTGTGTGTTCCACATGCAATCTTGGTCAATGTCTGTCAGAATTTTTTTCTTTGTATTGATAAGTTGTTGTTCTTCTTCTTTCGGCTTTTCCCAGTTAGGGGTCACAACAGCGGAACTCTGGTCCACTAATGATTGGCAGTAGATTTTTTTATGGGTGCCAAGGTGCCAGCTTGACACCCAACCTTCAACGAAGGCATGCCCATTCTACGCATGTCTTTTGAACGCCACTCGACCGTGGGGAGGACATTCAGACTCCACACAGAAGGTGCTCCAGCCAAGAATCAAACGGGAGAACCTCTTGCTGTGAGGCAACAACACTACCGCTGCACCACCGCGGCTTTTGCATTAATAAGTGCATTTAATAATTGTTATTATCTTTGCCAGAGTAGCTTATGTTGTGGGTGATAAGGGTCCTGGGACCAGTTCACTTTCCTGGTTACCAAAGTATAAATAAATATGAAATAAAAAAAAAGGAGGGGGAACATGACAAATAATTGAGGAACTAGTAAAGCATATTTTAAGTCTGCATCATTCATGAGAGAGAAAAATCCTCCCACTGAAGGCATTGTGAAGTAGCAGAGGAGTCCTACTACTTGTCACTTGTAAATGTACAGCAAGGATTATTTACTGCAGTGAGAGTTTTCACACCTCAGCTGAGAGTATGGAGGAGGGTTTATCAAGTTTGTTAGGACTACAAAAGACACCTCTTACAAAAAACTGTTTTTATCTGCTTTCTTTTGCTGCAAGTAGCTAACAGCTATTTATAGCATAGAACAGGCTCTGGCAGACAGATAAATGAGGCTCAGTCAGGTAAACAGAGAAGCAGCTCTTTTACAGAAGGTGTGTTTAGATGGCAGTGCTTCACAGTCCTGCTATTATATTTTAATGGCATGAGAAAACAGCACCACTTCCTTATGTCTGGCATGAGTCATATAAAGAGGACTTGAAATGTATTCTGGGAAGAAGGAAGGTAAGCAAGAAAATAAGATCACGTTAACAAGGCAGGCCCCATCATCTGCCATTTTGAGAAAAACACATTAAAATTGTAAAAGAAGAACTTGGAGTGATTTTGAGGCATTACAATAGCTCAAAAACAAAGATACAATTAAAATAATATGTTTTTTTTGAGTTCTAAGGTGGAGTTTTCCTTTAAGTTTGAAAAATGACTACAACAAAGAATACGATGAGCAATCCACTTAGGAGCTCAGAGTGTTTGTATGGGCTGGGGCACTCTGTTACCATGATAAAACAAGATATTTATTAATTTCAGTAAATTAATCCCTGCAAAGCAGAGGGAATACTCTCAGGAATGCATGCCTGATTCTTCCTCTATATACTACTACTTTAATTTAAAACTAATTACTCTTTATTTCTGTATTGAATATGAGTAAAATAATTATCTCAATAGTCTTTGGTCTGTTTTTTTTGTTTGTTTGCTTGTTTAACTTATTTTAAATAAATAGGTCATATACATAATGTGCAATGAAGAACATTTGCATAGGTCTGCTGCACTTACTAGCAAAAAAAAATAAATATTTGCTCAGAACTGTGATTTATTTAAACAGAGAGCATTTAAGTTGCCTATATTAGTTGTCTGACTATATTTATGAAACAAACTGAAATAAATGTCTGTGTGTCTCTTTTATCTCGCTGTGATTGTATCTGAACAGTTGAAGCCATCATATTCATGACACACTGTAAAAACTGTTTTTACATTACATTCTGGAGTGGTAATAATAAACATTATCTCTGTTAATAGACTGCTTTCATGAGGATAAATGTTCATTTCACTTTGTTTATAATATTTTTTCTTTAAACATCGACGGGCTGTTTCATGTTAAGTCATTAGTCATGCAAGCCAAAAAATATTCAATTTTACCAAAACAAATGATTTCAGAAATTGAAAATAAATGCTGGTTTCTCTGGGTAAAAACTTACATTAGCTTTCTTCTTCTTCTTTCGGCTTTTCCCGGTTTGGGGTCGCCACAGTGGATCACCTGTTCGCTCATGATTGGCAGTGGAGTTTTACAGTGTCGAGTTGCCAGCCCAGCGCCCAACCTTCCATGGAAGGCACATACATGCACGCACTCACGCCTAGGGCCAGGTTAGTGTGTCCAATCCACCTACAGCATGTCTTTGGGATGTGAGAGGAAACCGGAGCACCCGGAGGAAACCCACATGACCACAGGGAGGACATGCGGACTCCGCACAGAAGGCACCGCAGCCAAAGATCGAACCGGAGAACTTCTAAACTTACATTAGCCTACACTGCAGAAAAAGAAGTGATCACATTCATGCAGTGATGATTATAATTACTTGCACAAAAAAAAGTGCTATGAGTCTATAATGCCAATGTAGAAAAGTAAATAATTTTGGATGTTTCCAATAGTTTCTTTTTAAATGTTTAAGCATTTTGAGATTAGACATTTGAGTACATACAAGAGTGGAGGGAGATGCACACAGGTGGATTATATCCTATGCAGCAGGGCCAGTTTGAAGGAGATTGGTGACTGTAAAGTGGTGACAGGGGAAAGTGTAGTTAGGCATCATTGAATGGTGGTCTGTAGAATAATGTTGGTGATCAAGAAGAAGGGGAGGAGTGTGATGGCAGTACCAAGGATTAAATGGTGGACATTGAAAAAGGGTGATTGTGAGGTGGAATTCAGAGAAGAGTTAAGACAGGCACTGGGTGGCAGCTGGGTAACTACAACAGAGCTAGTAAGGGAGATTGCTAGAAAGGTGCTTGGTGTGACATCTGGACAGAGGAAGGAGGACAAGGAGACATAGTGGTGGAATGAGGAAGTACAAAAGAGTATACAGAGAAAGAGGTTGGTGAAGAAGAAGTGGGATTGTCAAGGAGATGAAGAAAGTAGACAGGAGTATAAGGAGATGAGGTGCATGGCAAAGAGAGAGGTGGCAAAGGCTAAGGATAAGGCGTATGGAGAGTTGTATGAAAGGATGGACACTAAGGAGGGAGAAAAGGACCTGTACCAATTGGCTAGACAGAGGGACCGAGCTAGGAAAGATGTGCAGCAGGTAAGGGTGATAAAGGATAATGAGGGAAACATACTCACAAGTGAGGAGAGTGCCTTGAACAGATGGAAAAAGTACTTTGAGGGGCTGATGAATGAAGAGAATGAGAGAGAGAGAAGGTTGGATGATGTGGGGATAGTGAATCAGGAAGTGCAATGGCTTAGCAAGGAGGAAGTAAGGATAGCTATGAAGAGGATGAAGAATGTAAAGGCTGTTGGACCAGATGACATACCCGTGGAAGCTTGGAGGTGTTTAGGAGAAACTGCAGTGGAATTTTTAACCAGATTGTTTACTGAAATCTTGGAAAGTGAGAGGATGCCTGAGGAGTGGAGGAAAAAGTGTTTTGGTACCGATTTTTAAGAATAAGGGTGATGTGCAGAGCTATGGTAACTACAGAGGGATAAAATTGATCAGTCGCAGCATGAAATTATGGGAAAGAGTAGTAGAAGCTAGGTTAAAAAGGGAGGTGATGATTAGTGATCAGTAGTATTGTTTCATGCCAGGAAAGAGCACTACAGATATGATGTTTGCTCTGAGAGTGTTGATGGAGAAGTACAGAGAAGGTCAGGAGTTGTATTGTGTCTTTGTGGACTTAGAGAAAGCATATGACAGGGTGCCTAGAGAGGAGTTTTGGTATTGTATTAGGAAGTCAGGAGTGGCAGAGAAGTATGTAAGAGTGGTACAGAATATGTACAAAGGTAGTGTGACAGCAGTGAGATCTGCAGTGGGAGTGACAGATGCATTTAAGGTGGAGGTGAGATTACATCAAGGATCAGCTCTGAGCCCTTTCTTATTTGCAGTGTGATGGACAGGTTGACAGACGAGATCAGACAGGAGTCTCCATGGACTATGCAGATGACATTGTGGTATGTTTTGAGAGTAGGGGACAGGTTGAGGAGACCCTGGAGAGGTGGAGATATGCTCTAAAGAGGAGAGGAATGAAGGTCACCAGGACTAAGACAGAATATATATGTGTGAATGAGAGGGAGGACAGAGGAATGGTGAGGATGCAGGGAGGAGAGTTGGTGAAGATGGATGAGTTTAAATACTCAGGATCAACAGTTCAAAGTAATGGCGAGTGTAGAAGACAGGTAAAAAAGAGAGTACATGCAGGGTGGAGTGGGTGGAGAAGAGTGTCAGGAGTGATTTGTGACAGACGAGTACCAGTAAGAGTGAAAGGGAAGGTCTACAAGAGGGTAGTGAGACCAGCTATGTTATATGGGTTGGAGACAGTGGCATTGACAAAAAGGCAGGAGTCAGAGCTGGATTTGGCAGGGTTAAAGATGTTAAGATTTGCACTGTGTGTGATGAGGGTAGACAGGATTAGGAATAAGTATATTAGAGGGTCAGCCCAGGTTGGACGGTTTGGAGACAAAGCCAGAGAGGTGAGATTGTATTGGTTTGGACATGTGCTGAGGAGGGATGCCGGGTATATTGGAAAAAGGATGCTAAGGTTGAAGCTACCAGGTAAGAGGAAAAGAGGAAGGCCTAAGATAAGGTTTATGGATGTGGTGAGAGAGGACATGCAGGTGGTTGGTGTGACAGAGCAAGATGCAGAGGACAGGAAGAAATGGAAACAGATGATCCGCTGTGGCGACCCCTAATGGGAACAGCCAAAAGAAAGAGAAGAAGTTGTCAACATCATATTTTCAGTGCTTCATGTATACAGGCCGTAGACGTTAGTTAGAATTCATAGGCAGACAAGTTGTGTAGTATGCAGCACACAGCTGTATGTAAATTGATGAACTACAGGCTTTGCACTAGAATGCAAGGAGTACAAAAGAATTGCAGAAGATAAAGACAAGTAACAGTTTAATGCTGTGCAAATGAAATCAGTTACAGAGTCAAGATCATAACAATATCAGAATGTAAACTAGGTAATCACAGTTAGGATTCATTGTTATATATTATATTAATTGCATTCCAATGTGTGCCTGACTGTAAAAGAGTAATGCACACCAAACATTTTGGAGTTATTCAATAGCAAGAATGCTAGGGTTGGCAGCACCGGTTGCACTGCAGCACACTAGCTATTAGCCAGATAAGATGCATGCTCATAATTTGTTTTATTTTGCTTTCATGCATCTGCAGCATGAATAACAACGTGGGGCTTGGGCTCACATTTGAACATCCTGTGATCATGTTCTCAAGAAGAAGACCTACACAATTAAGTTCATCATGCTTCCACACAGTGGAAGCTACTAGCTGTGCTAACCACTATTCAGAAAACACATTGTCTACCCAATAACTTCATTCAGATCATCCAAACTCTCTATAGCAACCCATACACATCTCTGTATATAAATAAAACTTGGTCAAATAGGATCCTAATACAAAATGGAACAAGACAAGGATGCCCACTATCACCCTTCCTGTTAACCTATACCTAGAACCACTCTTTCTATACATTAAACAAAATACATATCACAATCCTCCATCAATGCACAACTTCAAAATATACCTCACTGCATTTGCAGATGATCTGAACATATACTACACTACACCAAATTCAGATATAAACAAAATAATAGCTGCAATTGAACATTTCTCGACTATGTCTAACTACAAACTAAACCTTAATAAAACTAATATTTTCCCCCCTAAAAACATCCAAACTCATCTCACTAATACCATTGTTAAACACAATAAAAATTAAAGAAGAAACTTAATACCTGGGAATCACCTTTTTCCAGAGTAACAAAGGCTTCTACCAACACAATGTAAACCTTAAATGGCAAAATATAATGCAAGACTGCAAAAGATGGAACAACCTAAAACTACCATTCTTGGCCAAAGTATCAATAATCAAAATGAACATTTTACCTAGATTAATGTATATATTCATGACATCACAGACAACAATACATAATAAATTCTTCAAACAAATTCATACCTTCCTAGCAAAATTTATATGGGAACCCAAAAAAAAACAGAATCTCCTATCCAAAATTAACACTCCCCAAAAGCAAAGGAGGACTAAATCTACCAGATTTTAAAATGTACTACTCCATCATTAACACTAACAGAATATTGAGAATAGCTGAACATAACCCGTCAATGGAAAATTGGTCTCCTCTCTGGGTGACAATATATTATAGATATATTAAAGCTCTAGGTTTCAATCCCAAAGCAGTTCCATTCCTGAAGCAGAAAGAAATACAAACTTATAACATTATAGAGCCCTTAAAACATTTTATCAACCTAGCGCAAAAACTCTTTCAATTCTTGAACCTTAGACATACCATGACAATACTGCAACCCCTTCATAAAAACCCAAATTTAAAAATAAACAATAAGATGCTGGACTTAGTCCCTTTCCCAGACTAAAAGATAAAATAATCCAAGATATCTATCCCTACCTTAACTGTTCAATACAAGAAATGAGGACCAACTTAAACCTCCCTAAATCACACGTAATAATCCTAAGACAAATCAAAGAACTGTGTTCCATTTATCTCCAAAATATTACTATGACCAACAGTGACATAGAAACTTGTAGCAGGCTTTGGAAAACTATTATCACAACAAAGAAATCTATTACCAATTCATATAAAATGATAAATGAAATCAAATACTAGAAGGACCTCCTCTTCTCTAACTACTGGAGAAAAATTAAACCATCCATAGATGATCAGCAAATAAGCCAGGCAATCAATTTAACACTGAAGATTCTACCCCTCAAAAAGTTAGCATACACTCAGCTCATGATCAATAATAATGCTTATTTTACACCTGCAATCCTACACAAATTTAACACATCAAAATCACCTTTCTGCCCACAGTGTAAGGACCAGATAGCTGACTTAATCCATGTATTTTGGAGCGGTAAATGTGTCTATAAACGCTGGAACTCTCTCAAGGTACAATTATAAAAAATGGGTTATCAAACATCAACATTAACTTGGGAATTCACTCTGTTACACATTCTCCCACCCAACATCCCAAGAAAACAAGCAAATACACTTTTAACAATTTTCCTACTAATGAAACTGTATATAGCTTTTAAATGGCTAGATATGATAAATATCTCTTGGGAGGGTTTTAAACAAGTAGCTATACAACACCTTTTAGCTCATAAAATAGTAATAGATAAAAGAAACAAAAACATGAAATCCAGAGAAATTTGGGAACAAACCTTTAACATCATATTAGCATAATTCATCACACAGCAACTTAGAAATACACTATAATGGAACCAAAGAACACATACAAGTTCAGATATTAAATAATAACTTGGATAATATGAATGTATATACTGTCTATATAACTGTGGAATTAACAATGAAAGCATCTGTGTACATAGTGTAAATAGATATGTTGTATGACCTCTATCCTGTGGTATTTGACATCAATGTATAACATATTTCTATGTGTGTATGTGTATGTATGTATATATGTGTGTATGTATGTATGTATCTATATATATCTATATATATATATATATATATATATATATATATCTATATATATATATATATATATATATGTTTGTGTATGTATGTATGTATGTGTATATATATGCACACGGTCATGTTGTAAGATGTTTTTTATTTGTGACATTTATTAATGTAAAAATAAAAATAAAAATTATTGAAAAAAAAAAAAAAAAAAAAAAAAGAAAACACATTGTCTGCATGATTCAGGGAACAATTTTACTCCTCTGGAATGTACCACCATTTTATTAGGGTATTTGCATGGCAATTATTACTGACTTTACAACTGCAAAGCAGACAATGCTGGCATGGTACATGAAGGAGTGCAGGATCATGCACCATCTACTTCATAGCCATTTCAGGGAGTGTCTAGTGGGCCCGTATACTGGTCCATGTTCTAAAGCCATAGGTATTACCAGGACAAAGAACAGTGCAGTCACCATCATGATAACCTGCATGGCCTTGACACTGATAATGCCTATGCATGGGAGGTGAAGGTTAGGTTACAGCATCCTGAATTGTATTGATTCTTTCTTTCTTTCTTTACGTTTTGTTGACTGGGTTACTCCCACTGGGTAAGTTGCCTATTTTTCCAGAAAGACATGAGATGATAGTCATACTGACAAGGGGCAATTTGGCCAGGGCACTAGGGAACTTCCCTTACTCTTTGAAGGACTCTTTGTGAGGTGATCATTAGGTGGTACCAGAGGGCTGTTACTGGTGATCACTGAATCTAAGATGGAGGCTACAAATGAAGATAAGTTGTAGAAGGAGAAAAAGGAAATTATACTTCAAAAGTAAAAAGATGTTTTGGAGGTGAATATCATGGCATCAGGTTGTATGGATGGCTTTGTTGAAAAAAAAAATAATGGATGAAGCAAAACTAGAAGAATTGAAGCTCATGCAGTAGAATGTTGTAATGGACAAAGTATTTGCTAGTCAGGAGATGACAGAAAGAAGAATGCTGTGAATGATGGTATGGACATGGGGGGGGGCATCTGGTAAGTGGAGTAACTGATTGTTGGGCTGCAGGAAGATGGAACAGAGAATGACAAAGTGAAAGCAACTGAGTAGTGTTTCCAGATTAAAACATTATGCAGCAGTCGCACGTTCCAGTGAAAGACTGCAGAAAGAAAAGGATGTGCAGATGCAGAGGTGACAGAATGGAACTGGTGAGAGCTGGAGGAAAAGGCCAGTGGTGAGGGTAAAAACAAAGTATGAGGAGTGAATAAACAGGTACTATGTTTTAGTCAATGTCATTAGGCCCTTATGATTCAGTTTCTCTGATATTAGGGTGTTAATACTTTTAGAAACTCAACCTTTTTATGAAAAAAAAACTTTTGAGACGTTTACATTAACAGAAAAAAATATCGAATGGGAAAGAGAAAGTAACATCTCTTTTGAAGGACTATGTTGATCAAAATTTATATATTCAATTAAAAAAATGTTGTTGTTACAGTTTAGAATGATCTGAAGAAGTCCAGCCAAAAAGCACTTAAGGAAACTTGGTTTGTTTCATTAAATAGAGTTTTGTGGTTTTCTAGTTACCGGCTGCTATTTTGTTTTTTACTCCGTTCAGTGTGTTTTTTACTTGAGTAGTTACAGTTTAGAATGACTAATAAAGAAGAAAATTAATAACAATGTTTTTTCTAAGCTTGTGTCAGGATGTGCATGATATTAAAAAAACTTGTGGATGGCAGAAAAGTATGGATGGGGGAATGGGAAGTTTGTGTCACTTAAAATACACAAAATAAGTTGCAGCATGTGCCTAATGTGAGATTAATAAATGGGAAAAGTGGAATGTTAAGTACTAGAGTCTGCCAAAAAATATGTTTTTTTCTGAGGGGATGAATCACATTTAATCTAGTATTATACAAAAAGAAAATGCAGCATGTGAGGAGTTTGGACATTCCATATAAAAAAAACTAGTCCATATTGTAGGAGATGTGGAAGTGATAAACATTTTTGTTTTGATTGCCCACTAATTAATGAAAAAAGATAAAGTGAGAAAATCAAGGGGGAGAACACGTTTTTATGCAAGAAAGAGTAGTAGACAATGATGAAAGGATGAGGTGGGGAGGTGGGGGATTGAGGAATTACAAGGTAAAAATATAGGATTAGAGAAATATACAGGTTGAAAATTATGTATGAATGTGGCTTCTGTGGAATAATGGTTTTCATTACTTTGTGTTTGCTGTGTAGAGCATCATGTCCTGTAAACTCCATATGACTCATTCTCAATAAATGTTAACATAAATGCATCATGAAGTTAATGAAAACAAAAGGTCATCACTAAATCAGCATTCTAAAGCTGTTTCTTTTTTCTTTGTGTGACAGTTGTTGTGGAGCGCAATTAGCATGCAAGAATGACTGTAAAAAAACTGCTACCTCATATTTAGTAGCAAAATCTAAATAAAAAAGGTATGCATGCGCTAAGAGTTTGCAATCAGCCACACAAATATGATAGACCTCTGCATGTCAGTTATGACTGAATATATTACAAACATCAATGCAATGAAAACTTTTCAACAGGAAATTATTAAATTATCAGTCCATAATTGTTGGCATAGTTACAAATGAGTAGCCATACTCTGTGTATACCAAACATTCATACCTGCTCAAATTATTAATCCAATAAGGTAACACCTCAAAGTGCAGCAGTTACAGGGTTGTCAGAATTAGGTCTATATGCAGTCATGTTCAAAACTGTACACTTCAAGTTATAGCTTGAGAATGTAATAAGGAAGTGTAGGATCCTTTTTGGCATGGTTTGGATTACAAGGGGCTATCATTCACAATTTGTAACATTTTATGTGTCAACAAGGTACTGTGTACTGCTTAAAGTAAATTTACTTAAGGATAACATTGAATGATAACATCTTTCAGATTTTCATGTCATACTTGTTTGTGATGATGGAGCCACTATAGAGTATTTGTAAATATACTGATCAACACATATGGTTAAGGATCATTACCATATTTCTCATCTAAAGTGGATATTGAAGAAATAATACCCACATTTCATTCCATGTCATTGCTGTGCTTTATGGTGCATAAATGCAGTAGTCTAGATTGTCCGTCATTGCACATGAACCAGTTCACTCAAGATTTGAATTAGGCACCAATTCCCTAGCATTTCTTCCTCATATCTTTGAGAAGACATAACAAATGACGTTGAGAGTAGTGTTCCATTTAGAGTACAAAGGTGGTGTCAGAAGAACTCCATATTTTTATTGGACTTCTCATAAATAGCTGAAGGGTGATGCAGGGCAACTATACTGGATCCAGTACAAGGTTGAGGCTTGAAATACCTTGGCCAAAGCTGTCACCAGTGCAACTTGTATCCCACACACTGATAAAAAATGTCATCTCCATTACAGTGACTTGACTTGAAAAAGCACAAGCAGGACGTCCTTAACTGATGGGAATAACATTTTAGGATCAATGACCCACCTGAGTTGAGTAAGTATAGTGGCCCATTAACAGCGAACACAGAACAATTAATTTGCTAACAAAACAAGGTGTTCATTTATTTATTTATTTATTTGGTTTTGTATAACCTCTGCAGAGATAGAAGGAGCTAAGTAGGTGCATCAAGAAAGACTTCAATGCCTCAAAGAGACACGGGGTTAATATGGCGCAGATATGACTGAAAGCCATTTCATAATAGCTCTGATTTTGAAATTATTTTATCAATATTATGGACATCAGTCCATAATTGTTGACATAGTTACAAATGAGTAGCCATACTCTGTGTATACCAAACATTCATACCTGCTCAAATAACTATTGAAACATTGCATTAGGCAATGTTGCAGTCAATGCAGCTGTGTGGGTTCAAATCCAAGCAACAGCAGTTAGTCTGCATTACCTAAAAGTTTATTAATATGTAATCAGTAAGATAGAATAGCACTGTAATCATTCTGCACTGACATTTTATGAGTTGTAATGCTAAAGCATACAGTATGTATATGCAATAGTCACACTCTTTGCAAATTTTTTTTAATATTGATGATATTAATCTGTAGTTTAACACACATGTATGACTTCAAATATAAATGTGGATGCAACAATTTTTAAATATTTCTATGTCAATATGCTTGGACTGTGATATATTACAGTTACATGAAATGCATACTATTTTTCTATTTTGTTTCTTCCTCACCCATATGTCTTTATTTATTTATTTTGTTTTCTTTTTTTTTTTCTTTTTCTTTTTGTTTTCTAATGATGTTTAGACTATAAGTCTTGCTGCAAAATGAATGACAGCCAGCACAGGGAGCTTGACCAGCTACTGGGGAAAGGACACTATGGCACCACCACAGGCAGCATAGGCACTCAACACTTCTGGGTCATAACCTGGCAGTGTTGCTTCTATAAATTCTGCACTACCTGCTCCTACTGTGTCAGGTAGTTCTGCCCCAGTGGCTGGAGCATTGGTACTCACCAGGGGTTGTGTCATTGGAAGAGCTGATTACATTACCCATCAATAGCTGACAGGGCTGGTGGCTTAGATAACGGAGGGGGGCATCTGGTACTGTCCAATGCATCTGTGACAAGAGACAATGATGATAGCTCATACGGTGAGCACTAGAGTCTCACTGTACTTATGCTGAATGAGGAATCACCTCTGAAGTTCCATACCTATCCGCAATCATGGCGTCCCCAAACTTTTGCATCCATCACCACCCTTGTCTGTTTTGTATGCTCCTATATGTCTGCACCTACTACTTAACCTACCCTACCTACCTTCCCCAACATTCCTCTTTTTCAAAAAATAAAAATAAAAATAACACATCCCAGAAAAAAACTGCGTCCCATACATAGCTCTCCACTTCACTTACATGTGTGTATGACACACTCAGTTTGGTCCAGTTGGCCACACAATATAATTAAATTGTTGTCTCACACACACACACACACACACACACACACACACACACACACACACACACACACACACACACACACACATACAATGTGGTAACTATCCAAATTCCTCAAATTATTAGTAGAAGTACACTGTTATCTTTGGAAAAAAAGTGGTGCTTTCTCTCCATCATTCTGCACATTCCTCTGTTCTTCCTCTAGTGTCTTTCCCTCTACTTGCTCCCCATTTTCATCACTGTTTTATCAACTCATTTTCACACCTTTAAACCCATCAAAAAACAGAGTCACGCACTGTACTCATGGCCAAAAATAGCCCATAAACCAAACCCTCTATTTCTGTGCTCAGCATTTACATGACACTTGGCAGTGTGCGGCAATGCTAAGTGCGGTACATGACAATTCATGTCTTATGGCAAAAACTGAAGATTTTACCTTTAGCCATCTTAATCCAGTGCTCCTCCTGCTACTGTGTTTAGCCCTTGTGTATGATGGAAATCAATAGTGATAATACTATGACGAGACAGACACTCTTATAAGTTTAACAAGCTGCAGCGTTTAATGTACACCATATGGGATATTTCAGTTCTTATCACTGTTATGAAGTCTGATGCACATATAGTCCCTATGTTTCATACTTGGCTCATGGTCCCTTCAAATGTATGACTTTTACTACCTGAAATATGAGCTGCTTTGTGGTGTGCTTGGATAATGCTCAGGTCTAAAGAATGCTGATGTGGTTTGGCAGATGTTTGAATCCAGCAGTTTGTGAAACGTGAGTTAAAGTTTTCTTTCTAATAACATTTTCCCTTATGAAGTATTGCATAGGTATGTTAGTCCATCACAAGTATCCTGCCTATCCCTTTATTTAGTCTACCAGTATCCCACCTCTGCTCATACCTTTCCGTGCAAGAAATCTGGACAAAGCCAAAGGCAATGGTGACTAAATATCAAAAATAGTGACAGATTAGAATTATTGCTCTTATACACTTAGTAAGTTGCTAGAATAAAAGATTTAGCATTAGCGTGGATCTTCTGGAGCATATAAAGTCTGACACATAGATGTATGTTATTATGTAGCAACTTTAGTCATAGGCTCATAGAGTCATAGGTGTATACTAGGCTAATGACAACTGGGCCTTTATATCCCATAAGTTATTCTGGCTTAGATGTTATTTTAAGGGGTGTATGTTAGTTAGGGCATAATTTAATGGTGTCAGACTGGGTAAATTTCCAATTTCTCATCCACTGGTCAGGTTGTGCTTGAATAGGGTTACATGAATGTGAATCCTATTCCAGAGAATGGGGATTCTCTGAGATACATACCTGTCCCTCCAACATGTCCTACTTAAGTCTCTAGCAAAGTTTAAATCATTAGATCTTGTAGGTTTGGTGATGTTCATTTTGTGGATATGCTAAAGGCCACCAAAGTAGGCTCCAAGGATGTCTTGTATGCCAGGCATAAATTGACTCTTAGCAGTCTGTAGGAAATAAAGTATAGAGATAAGGCTTTGGGATGATCTGCATAGGATACTGTGTTTATGTCTTGTATTCCTTTTGTGAGGAACCTCTGTGAATATTCCAGTTGCTGCATGTGCCTTGTCAGGTAGATACTGAAGGGGGCTTTATACTCAATGATGAGTATGACAAGGGCTGAGTATAGTGGCCTGATGACTTCCCTGGACCAAGGTTCATAGGTTCATAAGTTCATAGGTATGTACTAGGCTATCAGCCCAAGGGCCTAAGTAAGCCTAGCCAACAAAGTTCCCTGGCTTACGCCAACCCAAGAAAGTTAATTTCCTGTGCCCTTTTGAGCAGAGCCACAGAAGTGATCCCCAGGGTGTATTTCCTATTTCCCATCCACTCATCAAGATTTTTCTTGAAGAGTGTTAATGAGGAACTTTGCTTGACATAGATGGGTAGCTTGTTCCAGAGTATGGGAAGTCTCTGGGACAGGAATCTATCCCTCCAGCAAGTCCTGTTTATTGTGGTGACAAGGTTTGGGTCCCCAGAGCATGTAGCTTGGAGGGATTGGGATTTCTTTAGGTGTAGCATGTCAACAGCTCTGGGTTTGACATAGCTTTATATGTTAGGCAGAGATCACCTCGGAGTAGGCGATATGCTACAGAGTAAAGCTGGAGTTTTTTTAGACAATCAGTGTAGGGCATCTGTTTGAGGCCAGTAATTCTGTTTGTAAGGTACTTCTGTGGCCTTTCCAGCTGCTGCAGATGTCTTGTGAGGTACATTCCAAAAGGGGCATTGTACTGTATAATGGGTCTAATGAGTGTCGAGTAGAGGAGAACAATGACCTCTTTTTTCCTGGATGAGAACCCTTTTGTGATGAGGTGTGCTATGTAGAAGGATTTCCTGACTACTGTGGCAATGTGATTATCAAAGGAGAGACTACTGTCTACCTGGGTCCCAAAGTCTCTTATCACACATTCGGTGTTAAGAGAAGATGCGCGCCTGTGTGGTGTCATGGGTACAGAGTTTTTACCAAAGGGGATAACAATGCACTTTTTGGCATTGAGCTTGAGGCCATGGCTCTGACACCAGGCATCTGTCTCAGTGAGGCCCTTCTGTAGGATGTCCACATCATTTGGGGACTTGACTATAGCTCCTAGTTTGCAGTCATCTGTGAACTTCATTAGCCAGAGACCTTCTGTGTTAGCCTGTACTTCAGAAAAGTAGATACTAAACAGGAGAGGTCCCAGGACTGAACCCTGTGGTACTCCACTTGTCACTGGTTTGAAGTCAGATTTGGAGTCTGCAACTTTTACAGTGTGGGTTCTGTCAGTGAGCCAGTTAGCAACCCATCTTGTGACATAGGGATTTATACCTAGTTTAGTGAGTTTAGCCAGAATTCCAGAATGGGGGATGGTGTCAAAAGCCTTGGTGAGGTCAAGATAGGCTGTGTGAACCACCTTACCCTTGTCTATGGCTTTGGTGACTGACTTAAAGAAGTCAACCAAGTTCAGGAGGCAAGATCTGCCTTTCACAAACCCGAACTGGGTGAGGTCCAGAGTTTGGAGGTTACCAATGTCTTTGTTTATGAATTCCATCATGCCTTTACTTATAAGATGAATGGTATAGAAAGATTTTCTTACACCTTAGACATATGTTGGTCGAAAGCCAAATTACTATCTGCATGAGTCCCCAAATCCCTGACTACTATGCCTACCTTTAGGGCTGTTTTATTAGTGAGGTATTTTTCCCGGGTGGCTGACTTCCCTAAAGGTACTATTATGTATTTCTTAGCATTAAGTTTTAAGCTATGCCTTTGGCAGCAGTCATTTGTCTGTGTTAGGCTTTCCTGTAAGATGTTAGCATCTTAGAGGGTTTCTATGATTGCTTCTGTCTTGCAATCATCTGCAAATTTGGTAAGCCAGAGGCACTTGACATTGACCTTGACTTCTGAAAAATAGATGCTAAAGAGGAGTGGACCCAGCACAGAGCCCTGGGGAGTCTTCACTAGTGACCAACTTTTTTGTGGAGGTAGACTCTCCAGTCCTAACTTCCTGTGGCCTGTCTGTAAGCCAGCTGGCTATCCAGTGAGTTACTTAGAGGTCTATGCCTAACTCTATGAGTTTGTTTACAATGTCTGAGTGGAGTATTTTATCAAACACCTCAGTTAGTTCAAAGTAGGCAGTATGTACCATTTTGCTCTCATCCATTGGCTTGGTGACCTTCTCAAAAAAGTCTACCAGGTTCACTTGTCATAACTTGTCTTTGACAAAACCAAACTGTGTTGGGTCTAATATATGAAGGTTTCCTATGTCATTGTAATCATATTCATGATAATTGTCTCTATGGCTTTACATATGAAACTAGTCAGACTAACATGTCTGTAGCCCTGGGATCCATTGATGGTATGCCCTTGTGTAGAGGGATGGCCATTGTAGTCTTCCATTCATGTGGCATGAAGCCTTTGCAGACGCTGTTTGAATAAAGACTCCAGTGGCCCTGATAAGGTCATATTTCAAGCTTTTAGGTGGTATCCTGAGATGTTATCGGGGCCAATTGAAGCTGTATCTTTGGCCTTAGATAGTGTATCTAAGACCTGCTCTCTACTGATAGTTGAAGGGGTTATATTAGATGGTATTTCCTGGAGGGGGGTCAGGTGTGAGGGAGGGTAAAGTTCGAAATGAATTTGTCAGCCAGAGAATTTGCTTTATCTCCTAGTTCCGTGACTGTGGCCTCATTTACCAACAGTTTGTCACACTGTTGTGTGCTGCCTTTGTGGTTTTGGACATAGGTAAAGAAGACCTTATAGCTGTCCTTAGCCTGGGAAGCTATCTTCAAAATTTGCTTTGTAGGACTTTAGTCTTCTTAATTGTCTATTCAGTTTGATGAAGGGGTTTTCATCTTTTTTGGTGTTACACTTCCTAATTTTAGCAAAGACTTTTTTCTTTTGTTGCACAACCTGTTTAATTTTTGGATTCCACCAGGGTGGTTTGTTTTTTGAGTTAGCTTTGGACTAACTCCTTGAAAGTATAGCATCCATCCTCTGTGCAGTTATTGACATGGTTGTACAGAGCTTCTGTGAATATTTCTGCATTGGTTGCTGTGTTATCTGGGTTTGGAGAGGCTTGAAATTTTGTCAGGTTGTCATTTTATTTATTTATTTTATTTTATTTTACATTTGTTGACCAGGAGAGTCCAACTGGATTACAAGTCCATTTTTAGTGGAGGCCCGGGGACAAAAGCTCCAAGATAACATTTTCTTTTACAAAACATAGTTTTAAGGACAGACTTTTGACATGCAATTTCCATAGAAGAGACTTTGACATACATGTTAACTAACAGACAGGATACATTCGTTCTCTACAATATAATATTACATTTTAGATATTCCTAAGTTTAGGATTCCTGTGATAGATTTACTATCAGAGTAAAAGCAGAGAGACATAGAATAAGGCTCTGAGAGAGCAGATGACGCTCACTATAGTTGAGAAGGATAACAAATTGATTTGCTATATGTCTTCGTCTGGTTTTAGTTGAGGATAACAAATTGATTTACAATATGTCTTCTCCTGGTTTTAGTTGCTTATGGAAAGCACAATATTGCTGGGGTAGTTTCCACTAACCCCCTGGAGAGATGGGGTGAGCAGTAGTTCTTACTACTTAGAACTTAATAATAGTTAGTTTGCCTTGGAGTGGTGTAAAACTGTTGCATAGTTTGCTGGGGTTACAGAACTCATTCTTATTTCTAAGATGACTGCTTTATGGTCTGATCATAACAGAGAGGACATGACACTGGTGGGAATGCAGTGTTTGTCTATATTTGTGAGTACCAGGTCCAGTACATTTGTAGCTTTAGTAGGTGTATTTACTAACTGGTCCAGGGTGTTTGTATTTACAGAGTCTAGGAATCTCTGTGCCTGCAAATTTAGGGTTAAGTTTCCATTTTATAGAGGATAATTAAAGTACCACATAAGTATAGTATTTGGTTGGATATGGATTGCCTCCAATAGATCTAAGTATGAGCTATGGGTTTCATAGGACATAAAAGGTGATCTATTGTTTGGTAGGATAAGGTGACTTTGTCTATCGTAATCTGGACAAGAAGGAACTCCAGTGCATCATCCTGTCTAACCAATCAAGAGGTATGCTTGTTATTGATGTAGATCGAGATGCCTCCACCTTCAATCCCTGTGTCTGCAGTTGTTGGTTTAAATGTGTGGAAGACACTGAATCCTTGCACTACCAGGCTGCTTTCTGTGGCTTTAAACCATGTCTCAGTAACTTCACAAGTGTCCACATTTTCCAAGATGAGGAGACCTGGACAGAGTTGAGTTTGTTGTTTAGAATCCTGGCAGTAAGCAGTAACACCTTTAGATTTCCTTGGGTAGATTTTGCTATGTTGGAAGGTTTGCCAATTTGGCATTGCCTGAAGCGGCTCTATGAGGAGGACAATGCTTTAGCCAATATTCAAAAGTTAGAATGGACAGGTGCAGGCCATCCTTGGTAGAACAGTGTAGTTTGTTAACCATGTCATCCCATTCTGACAAATACTGTAGCACCCTAAAACGAAACCAAGAACTAAAGCAATTATTAAATTCAATCATCTTCTGTATGTATCGTGGTGTCATCCTTGGTGAAGGGTGAATGCCACGTAATTTCATTTTATTTACATTCATTTTCAAGGGTAGAGCACTGATCTACATGGCCCCTTTTCAGACTAAGCTGAGGAGCAATGTCTTATTAACTGACTTGCTCATAGTCACACAATTAGGCAATGAAGGCTGAGGGAATCAAACCTTGCACCACCGGACCACAGGAAACAGTTTCTTAACAGCTCCTTAATCCTCAAAGCTAACTGCCAGACTCAGTGCTAGGCACATACCAGCTTGTGACACATAACCTGAGAGCTCCATAATGTCTCTCTTCACATGGTCTAGGGGGTATGTGACAGGTCATTTACACCTTTATGGACTATGACCAAATCATACTGGTAGCTGTGGTGCAGTGACTTGAGTGAGTGCATAACTTGGCAGATCCTGGCCTATGATAGGCAACTGACTGTGATTTTCTCCTGTTTTAGCCTGGTGAGTGAGGCATCAGTATGTTGCACAATGGAGTCCCCTATGACTAGAGTCCTGGGGTAGGATATTGTCTTGCCTTATGGACTTTGTAGTTGAGGCTCCACTGGTCATGGCTGTATGTGCAGTGTTAGGTGTTGCTTCTGTTCAGTGCTTTTGGGTTTGCCGAGGATAATTTGTGCACATGAAATTTCTGGGAGGTCTTTGGGATTTGGGAAGATTGCTCTTAAGTGCCTCAGCACAAGCAGATGTATGTGTGTGGTGAGTACTGTGTGTTTTGAATGTAGCATGTATGTTTCTGACAACCAGATTGTTACATTGTGTTTGCACACAAGAATTTTTTTGTCTCCAGAAGGATTGTATATATGCATCTATCCCATACTGTATTTGTTTCTTTGAGGATTAAATGGCTGTCAGCAATCATTAGACAATTACAGCAGTGTCTCAATATACCCATATCCACCAAACTGGTTGTGGAGAAGTTGGGAAAGTGCATATCTGTGATGTTAGGTCCTCAGTTGGGTGACATACATGGGTGTAGTGCATCGGGTTTAATAGAGAGCTGACTAAGGGTGTTTTTGGGATTAGTCCAGTTCGATTCTCAGCTAGAGCGTCTTCTGCGTGGAGGCATGCGTGAATGGGCGTATCTTCATTGAAGGTTGTGCGTCAGGGCTGGTAAATCGGCATGTAAAAATCAACTACCAATCATTAGCAGACTGGAGTTCCGCTGTGGCGACCCCTAACTGGGAAAAGCCAAAAGACTCAACAACAACAACAACACTAGACTAAGGTAAACAGTACTAAATCCAAGGGGCGCTGCTCCTCATTGCACAAACTGTCTGCTCTGTACTACTCAACATGTAAAGTTGTTGGTCTACACTCACTGAGTTACTGGTACAGTTTCAGAGGTGGTTTTATGTGGAAATTTGGTTTCTAGGTGACTTTGTCTATACAGGGCACTATACAGGGCATTGCTAACCATTACTGCATGATGAACTGTGGTGCACAAATGAGCTAACATTATAGAGGCACTTAAAGCACAGGAAACTAGCGTCTATGCCCTCTGGCCAATAAAATCGCTACACTTACAGCTTTTGTATGTGTTTCTCAACTCAGATAGACCAGGCAACCATCTACTACCATAAGATGGAATATCCTAGTCCTCTTAATATAAAAACACAAAAAAGATTGCTTGAGAGTGTAATGCTACCATAAAGGAACGTAAACAAACTACCTGAACAAGGCAATCTAAAGTATTAGAAACCTTGATTTAAAGTGCAAATGAACAAATAATGGAAAAATAAAGCAGTGACACTCTGAAACAGTTAACTGAAGTGCAAAACAATAAAATAAATCTCTTATCTGCCAAGGGTGGAGCAGGATTAATTCAGGACCCTCTCAGACTGTGGTGATGGCACCAAGCAGACTGAAGCTTTAAGAAAACAAGTATGAGACAACTTGTGGTAAGGGAGGTTTACTCCAGAGTAATATTGGCTTGTAAAGTGGGCACTTAGTATTGTGGATCAATGGAAAGCAATGGGTGGAAAAAGTACTTCCATAGTCTACACAACAAACAATAACAATGAATGAAAAAGGGGAAGGAGGGACTTTGGGAGTCAGATTACGATATGGGGGGGAGGTGAAACCAAAGACACAGTCTTTTAAAACTACAGCAGGAAAATGGTAGAAACATTGGGGAAAAAGGGTTTAATGTCCTCAGTAAATCACTACAAAAACACAAATTGTATGAGGAAAACAACAAAAGTATGATTTAAATATCTGGACATTCTGGAAATATGTGCAAAGTGGAGAGGTATGCCCTTGCAGTATCCATATTATAAACACTTTATTGTAAAGATCATGAAATATGTTTAAATGATGACACAGAATATATTACCACAACACATACAAGTTATAAAATGGATCAGAATTAGAAATATCTATGTGCATGTACTCCTTATTTGTGTGACACTTTGTAGGGAGTACTAAAGACCACTGCTGTTTCCCATTCTGTGTTCAAAAACACAAAAAATAATCACTTATTCACTAATATTTTGCCATCTGTCACACAAAGGAGCTTGCCAATAGTGAGCTGCAGTAGTAAGTAATGTCAGTGGCTTATAATATTTGTGTATTGTTTATTGTCTTATTGTTGTAAACATCTGATGAATTCATTGTGATGTTGTCAACTTACTACATCATGTACATTATTACTGCATTACGGATTCACTTTTGTGAATTTTGAATTCCAAAAAATCTCTCTAACCTCATACAAGAAAGACTAAAATTTGGAGTTTTGAAACCTCAACTAAAATGAAAAAAAAAAAAAAAAAAAAAGTCAAACTTTGCCCACCCCCCCCACACCCCATATACCCTGGGACCAGGAAAGAGATACAGTGGGTGTAAGTGAAAAGGGAATTCCATATTATGCTTGTAGTGCAAAACAACGGAGATCCACCCACTCCTGTCAACACCACAAGACAATCGATTACGACACCTCCAGAGCATGCCGCAGCTTGCTGCTAAGTGTGCACGCACGCTATTTTATTAAGTAAAGTGTTATTTTTTTTACTTATCATATATACTGATACTGAATGTCATTCACCATCAGAAATTCAGACATCTTCGCATTGTAACACATTACCCTTCCAAGTGTATTCCATTGAATTCATAGCTGCAGAGTAGTATTAATGTGTAAAGTCTACTGTTAAATGTTTTCCATGTATGGCTTGTAGTTACCTTGCACAATGTCCACAGATTACAAAGTCTTCACAATGATCGACAAACATATAAGAATTTTATACAATGATCTTAAGATGAACAGTCAAGAATGCATAGGTGGTACTCCATGCATTGGCAGCTGTATCAGACATCATGTAACTGATTGGTACACATTAATACGACATAGATAGATATCATTCACATTACAAAAATGCATAGGAGTGAAGTGATATATGAGTTATTGCTATAATATGTAATGATTTGCTATCAACACATTGATGTTTTGGCTTTCTGCCAGAATACATTGCTCATTCACCCAAGCATTTGTCATGTAAACTAAAAATATCTGTTGTCTGACACTTCTAATAAGATTTCTCTTGTGGTATCGACAGCAGATGCAATGCTCTCTAGATTGTGGACTTCAATAAGATGGTGTTCAAATCTAGCAATGACTAACCAGTGTAAATGTATGACTGTAATAAATGGTAGAAGTGGCCAATCCAACAGATCTAGTATGTACATTTCCATTCAGGAGAAACATTTACATCAGGAGAGAGCTCTCCCAACAATTTAAATCTCTCTTGTAGGTCAGACATCTTTGTAACACAATGATGAAGTCACCCTTTCAAATGTTTTCTGTCTCACACTTATAATAAAACTTTGGCTGTGGCATTGTCAGCTGATACAATGCTCTCTAGGTTGTGGACTTGGACAGCTAGGTGTTCAAATTCAGCAATAACCAACTAGTGGCAGGTAGGTTTGGATTATCCAACCGATCTAGTGTGTACACTTCTATCTGCTATCTTAGTCCTATGACATTTTGTGTCAAATCTTGTGATTTGAAAACTCCAATGTTTCCAACTCAGAAGGGAAATAGAAACAGAAGAGTACAGAAGATAGTACAAAAGGAACACATAAGCCAGAGAAGAAAGGTAAGTATTTGGTACAGGAAATCAGATATAAGCAGAGGGTAACAGGCAAAATAGAACTAAAACAACAGGGAAATGAAATAGATGAGTTGAGGGAAGAGGTAAGGAACATATATGAATATATATGAATATGACAGGTACTAGTACCTGCTGCTCACACTACTGGAAAAGTACGAGACAGAACACATTTGAAGGGATGCCCTCATCATTGGGTTACAAAGCAGATGTTGTGCTTGAAAGGGTTGAAAATTGTTTGGGCAGCTTTCTCCCCATATAAATGTCTCCATTGTAAGGGAGATGGAAATTATGATGGTAGAATGAAATTGATTTTGCCTTTGCATCTATAAAAGATAGATGTGTTCTTATCTAGAGAATTGGGTTCATTATTGTAGACTATATATTAAGACATTGACACAGTACAAGCAGCACAGAGCAGTATCAGTAAAACAGTAAAGACTTCACACAGTAATTTAGGAAAATAAATGCTAACAGCAGTTGATATACCGTAGGAAGGTTCGACTTTGATGTCATGAGTAACATCTAAAGTACTTTACATATGATTAGCAAGGCGGAAGAAGTAAATATTGTCTATAGGAAAAGGAGCACAATTCAAAGCTATGGAAGAACACTTCAGAGACATTTAAATTTTTAAGTTTCTATTTGCTGAGAGGTTTGCAGACACCAGACATAGGATGCCATTTGAGGCTATGCTAACAAATAAGGGGTGGGGGATCAGGTGTTTATAAATGGGGCCTTAAGTACAGTAGTGGAAATAATGTAAGAGGATCATGTGTCTGGTTTCATTCTGGTTCCAGAGTACAGTAAGTGCCAAAAAATAGCAAAGCATATTAATTATACATTTACAGTTTGAGCTCAAGTCTTCCATATATCTTTAATAATAATTCAGAAGTTCAAAATGATACACAATCTTGCATTTTGAACCATATGCCATTTTTAGCCATGGGGCTATGGCAATCAAGCTTCTTGAAGGCCAGAAACCATAAGCTTGACAAATGAATCTATAAACCGGTGAACATAAACCTTTCTACTTCTGCACCCACAGTAGCCCTCTATTATAAAGAACAGGATTCACCATCATTGAAATTAAGTATTGAAATAACAAATATAATTTAGTATTAACGGTAGTGAATAATTTAGTATTAAAGATAGTGAAGTAAATGTAAAATAGAGCAGAGTGCAGACTACTGAATAAGCAGGATTATGTGTAGAGTGAGGTGCACTAATATTAAGATAACACTCTGCAAAGAAATAGGACCCCTTTACAAACCCTAAATTAAACATGATCTGCAGGTTTAGACAATGTACATCAAAGACAGGGACATATAATGTTAAAAAGTTATAATAAGTAAAGCTGCTATCATAGCAAAAATATAGAATGACTGTACTACTGAACCACAATATTGGAATGATGCTTGATAGATAATGCATCCTGACAAAATAAATAAAAGGAAAAAACAGGTAGAGAGTAAAGGATTAAAGTGTGTTACAGTGTAATGAAGGCAGGATGAGATATAAGAAGGCTGAAGAAGTTAAAGTCAGTTGAAACATAACTATATGGGAATTCAGTCCAAGTATTTCAGGTTGTGACATTAAATATATCTGATTCGTATTTTTTATACTTTAAAGGATTATTTTTGTCTTCTGAGATATTTGAGTATTTTACCTTACTACAGATATATGGGGACAGAATCATGTCTTGTAATACTGATTGAACTGTATTTCTGTGGACTACATCTATAACATAAACAAGAATTAAGAAGGCTTACCAGGTAAAAGAAATGTGACTGCAACTTTGAGAGACAAGTCCCCCAAATATGTAACAATTATTTCAGGAAGTAGCTGTATGGCAGAGAACACTCATTTTATTACCATTACTACTGTTGTTATTATGATTATTACAGTTGTTTCTCATCTGAATTTTATTATAAGCTACTATCTGTTCATATTTTTCTGCAATCTGCCTTTTTTAGCAATGTGAACCACTACATAATTTTATGTTTGCAGGACAGAAAGAGCCGAAGTAAACGTAAAGCAAACAAGGAGTCTTAGTTTTGAATATATAATACACCAAGCCCGCAGAGTCCCATGTTATAAGCCTGTGGGTACTGCCATACAGACTTTTACTTTGTGTCCTTTACAAGTTAATGGTTACACACCTTTGAGGAAAACATCAGGATAGGGCAACTTCTTTAATTCTGTGCTATTTCCAGTAAAATGCAGATGAGTTAAATCACACCCTCAAAAATTATAACCCATCAGACTTGGAATAATGCCAGACTACAGCATCGTTTATACCATATGAACAGAAATTAAGTGTTTTGATAAAGCTGGGCATCTGGCCAAGGCTACTGATTTATGGTGAGTTCACTGTTGTTCCTGGAACTGTACCAGCAGTTGTTATAATATTATGTTTTCAGGATATCATCATAATTCTCTCATCAACTTTCAGCATGTGAATAACAGGTCAGAATAAAAAAAGATGTCAGAGGAAGATCATCGAGTGAAATGAATAGAAAACAAAGACAAAAAATGCACTTATTATCTACAGTAAAAGTATGAGCCAGCTGACTGACCAAAGACATTTTTGTCCTAGGAAGGACACTATTGCATAAAGATTACAAGAATGAACACTGCTACTTATGGTATATGCTGAGATTAAGGGGTAGAGGAAATGCATAAGACATGGATTTCTACAGAGCAGACAACAACTGGACCCATTTCTGGGGAATTACCAAGCAACATTCCATTTGCTAAAAAGGATTGCTAAGAACTTGGGCAAACGAATAGTATTATATCCCTTGAAAAAAATTTAGAGAAAAAAAGCTTGTCTAGCTGGGTTCACTCTTGAAAACCATTAGCTTGCGATTGTAAAGTCATACAGTATGGCAGATATGAAAACATTTTCAGCTTGAGATAGCTTTAACTAACATGAAAAATACTGCAAAAAAAGTTGTGTTTTTAAACAATTTTTTGAAGGTTCTGCATCTTCACTAACTAATATGTGTTTGAATCAGTAGTAAATCCCAACTTATTTTCCCAAATAAAACTGAAATGTGAGGACAGATTTTGAAAGGCACTTAATGTAATCTAAGAGGTATAAGCATCTGTCAATGCAACAATGACCGACAAAAGAACTTATCATCAGTAAACTGACAAAAAAAAAAAATACTGATCACATGTCACGATTGCGCTCCTTATTTCTTCATGTGGAGTTTTAGTCCCTCATAATCTGTACCACAGCTAATTTTTTTTAAGGTCATATCAACACACAATGTAATTTGTGCTGCACTGTGCTCAGTGCACTGATATATTGTATGTGTTAACAAAGCTCAGTCATACCAGTATTAGTTGCATTAACCAGCTACTTTGTCTTAGAGTCAGCTAGCAAAGGTAATTTGAAAAGCTGCTGCACAATCCTAGTGCACACACCTTTGCAGAAACTTCATACAAAAGAACCTCTGTATCTAGCAATTGAAGCATAACAGACAGAACTGAGTAAAATGGCCAACAGCCATCAATGATGCAAGCTGAGATGAAAATGAATGAAAGAGATAATGACAATCTTTCTGACAAAGTCAAAATTATACTATTGTGGGGCAAAAGTGTGATGTGGATTTTTACTACAGAAGATGAATGCCTTTCTTTTTATTCATTTTTGTTCCTACTTCATTTTAAACCTCTAGCCCATTTGTAACTACCACAACCAGTGTACCTCCTCCATAAGTCTGTGGGTAGATTCTTCTTCTTTCTGAAAGGAATCACACTGCATTTCTGAGGTTAGTAGGACAGCTGCGAATCTAGGCAGCCTTCTAGGCAGGCACATGTGCAATAAGAGCACTTTTATTTTTGGTGCATTATCTAGGTAGTACTGGCACACATCTAAAATGTAATGCTTCATGTGGGAAAATTGCACCATGGCAGTTATTGCCTACTTCAGGGGCATGCTGGTAACAGCCTCCTCAACCCAAGGCTGAATCTGTTTGGTGTGGTGGAACAAACCCTGACTCCGGCAAGGGAATGCTCATGTGGTGGTAATCCCCCACATCTCATCCTGAAGAAGATTGCCAATAAAGTGTCCTCCAAATATTCCATCCTCCATCATGGATTAATAAATGCATCTTAGTCACTCACTTTACAGCCAAAACATCTGTGCTAGTAAGATGGCTATACTTTTGAAATATTTTGCAACATTATTGATCATTATTTGCTGATTAAATGATGGCAAAGAGTGTTTGTTAACAGTAAATCATGTAACAACTCCTATGGCATAGAGAAATAAAGCCAAAACTATGACCCATGAGACCCGCTATTGACTACCTGCTTGTCATCTGTTGGAGCTGACATGGGAGGGGGAGGAATGAGGAGGATTAACCCTTTTCATCCCTTTTGGGGAAGAAGAGGAGGAGGAGGAGGAAAACAAACAGGCAAGAGCTTGTGGGGACATTGTCCATTGTAGAATCTCTGCTGGAGAATGGGAATGACATGAACGTGCTTGTCTACAAAGTGAGGCATAACCAATTATTCGCATCATGCTGAGGTGTGACCTAGATCACAAATGTCATTTGCTTGCCCACCCCTTGGTTTCTAAAAAGCATACATGGACTGTCAAAGTTAAAGCAGAAATCCCTGATCCTCATATTTATAAAGGCATTGTGGTATGCTGAGCCCTTGCCCCCCAGGGAATGAATAAGCCTTAGATATCTTGTCCAGGGAAAATGAATGGGTCAATAGAGCAGAGTGGGAGGTAAGCTGTATGATCACAGGAGGTCTGGTGTCGAAAAAGGTGAATTACATACTTAATTTGTTGCCGGTCTAATGAAAGGGAAGATGTAAGGCATATGAGATACTAATAAATGAAGATGCCAGAGGATAATCCTTGGCCTGTCAAGTACTTCTCGTTCTTGCAGTTTGCCTGCATACAGCTGCTGCTCCCCTACTCCTCTCCCAATCTTTACTTTTTATCTTTCTGTGAAGCAACATTATGTTATGTCACTGATCAGGTTATCCATTCTGTGGTTGCATCTTCCCTCATTGAAAAAGTGTTTGTGTTTTTTAAAATGTCTCATCTGCATCCATGATACATGCCTTCTTCTGTGCCTTTCTTTTTTATTTGTATTTGATCGTATCTCAAATAAATGTATGTTTAGCTCATATCCCCTTACTCTGCCTTTCTTTGCAATGGATGCATGTCCTACCTTCCAAGCTTTTCTCCTATAGGCAGTGTGAAAGAATAATAGCTATTCAAATGCTACAGTGTTGGAAGGAAATTAATATATTGTGTTTAAATCATTTGCTGCTCACGCACTTTCCTGTCAGATGTTGTTGATCTTTCCTGATGTCCCAGATGTTCCAGAAAATGCTTTTGAAAAGTCCTAGGGAGAGATGATAGAAGGAACAACATGCAAGACTTGTATGGATAATGAATTTGTAATTCTCAAAACAAAAAAGAAATGCAACATTAATGAAGGACTCAGATATGTTTCCTTTCAATATGGAGAGTAAATTATTGTTGTACCATACAGGAAAAGCTACATGAAATACAAGTAATTGTCAAGGAAAACTGTAGAGCCAACTTGGATTGTTTACTGAAAGATGGAATGCTGAAAATGAATCAGGAGGATTTACATGTATATCAGGGCTACAATGAATGCACTTTGTTAAATTAAGGTTTTATAGGGTAAGAGAGGCTACCAGACATTTTTTGTGTGTGTGAAACAAAGTTACAAAGCCAGCAGATGTGGCAGTTAAAGATACAAGAGCTCTTATTTATTTTGGGGGATGAACATGTTTATGATGTTTCTTTTGAAACTGCTTATCTGTTGGACAGTTTTGATTTTGGATGATGAAAAGAGAGACTGTGAAACATGGAAATGTTTTGCTATTGTAAATCAAGGCAACACCTACAAGGAAAAATATAAGCTTTTATCAGATTACAAGGTGATATGTTAACTAAGGAAGATGTCAGTCAAATGCTTGAAATATAATTTGAATCTGTATTGAGTGTTGATAAAAATGTTCACCCTGTTGAAATATGGATGGAACACTGCACGCTTGTTGATTTAAACAGAAACTATAATAGGCCGGTACATGCACCAATAACTGTATATGTGCAACAGTGGAGGGAAACATTTGTATCTGCAGTGGAACCTCGGAATCCATGCGGGGCTAAAGGGCATTTGATAAATGCTTGTCCTAAGAAAAGAGGGATTCATGAGAAATGAGGCTATAGTAATAAAGACTGTATCCTAAAATGTGCAAAATGTGAGAATTTTTCACTCATTTTAAGGCAGTTTCTGAAGAAATTTCTGAAAGGAAGAGGTGAATAATGGTCTAGGCCAAAATGAGGAAACTGTTAGTGCGGAAGGAATGGATTAGACATAACAAGAAAATGGTGAGAAAAAGCCAGAAAGACAAAAGGATGTGGCAGGTGGAGTGGTGTCAGAAAATAAGTTTGACAACTTGCAGAGGTAGAGGGATGAAGCACAGGGACAAGATTCTTCTAAAGTGGAATATACACTGACTATAGGCAAAAGAATTATGAGCAGAGAATAAAAATAAAGAGTAAAGAGAAAACTCATTAATTATAGACTGTATATACTAAAAATGCAGTCCATTAATGGAAGCAGCATCAAGGCAACTTTGAAATTTAACTGGGTTACAATGGAAAAGAAAAAAAATAAGCATGTTATAGTGTAGGTCCAGGACTACAAAATGATATTTGAAAAAGTCAAAAAAATATTGGAGTAGAGATAAGGTAAAAAAAGTAGTGCAAATCATGGGTACAGAATAATTTCCCAAAAAAGTCTCATGGTGCAAGAGGTAGCCCAGTCACCTTTGGTGCAGTAAGTTATGAGTTCTATTCACACAATGGGTATATAGTTGTCTGACCCTGCAGTGCAGCATAAGGGGGGGTGCTGCACTCCTGAGTGTGTCTGCCTTCAGATGAGGTGGTAAACCAAGGAAACTCCTTGAAGGCTGAAACGTTGAGACACCAGAAACATTTACTGGTCTAAATAAAAGTTATGTTTTATATACATTTTCAGACAATAGTTTATTATATTAATATTTGCCTGTGGCTCATGTAAGATGGATCTGTTTGTAGGGCATTAGGAGTGGTCCAGTGTGTCACTGTAAATATTGCTGATAGAGTAACAGGAAAAAGAAGAGTAATAAAAATGCTTAGAGTGGACAGTTCAAGTGATAAAAAGTTACTAGTAATGACTGGAGAAAATTAACCTAATTCTAGGCCCAAGGGATGTTTGACAGATGATATGAAGAAAATGAATCTCACAAACTGCAAAAGTGTCACTGTGAAGGGGGGTAGATTTTATAGAACAGAATGGCGTTACAAAGAGGCAGAGGAGAGTTTGCCAAGAACAGCCTGAATTAAAAAAAAAGCAAGATGCTGTTGAGAAAATAAATGAGAGCATCCTGCTCCTAGAAGAACTGATGTTTGTTTGAAAGTAAAATGTTTTGCATATATGGCGGATCCATGAAAAGAAGCAGGAATAATAGATTTTTTTGCTGACATTCGGATGCCATTTAGTCATACTCACTATAAAGTATATCAGTGCATTTAACATGTAGTTCTGAAGTGACTGGTCTGACCCTGAAGAGGTTTGAATCCTACTACTTTCAGCAAATCTTGCAACCAATTTGGCACTGATATGCTTTGAATTGTA
This sequence comes from Protopterus annectens, assembly GCF_019279795.1. Classification (NCBI taxonomy): domain Eukaryota; kingdom Metazoa; phylum Chordata; order Ceratodontiformes; family Protopteridae; genus Protopterus; species Protopterus annectens. The sequence goes on from NC_056738.1 coordinate 209,384,393, forward strand.
CCACTGATAACCAAATATCACACTGGGTATGGGATGGTAAGGAACTATGGCTCTTGGATCTGCTCCACTTTCCACAAATAAGTCAAATTGCCACTATAGGGATGGGATCTTGAGCCAAAACACAGGTACCCAACAGCTTAAAGTAACAAGATGCACACAAAACTGATTCAATGACCAAATCATCAAATACAACCTGTTCTGACGAGCATACAGGGAATGTGCACTGCTGCCATGCATATGAGCTTATAACATTGATATTCAGATAAGGCCAACACACTGACTACTTACCAAGCTAAAAATCTGGACTAATACATCAGACCACTTTCCCACCAATCTGTGAACATCAATGTTTTTAGCATCTCTTAAATACTATTATTTATAGACACACACACACACACACACACACACACACACACACACACACACACACACACACACACACACACACACACAAGAAAGGCTGGTAGAATTCTCCATTTCCCCACAACTTTCAGCCTGATAAAGTAGACATGCCACCCAGAGCCATAGCCATCTGTTCGTGTGCCCTGTTCAGATATCCATTCTGGTGTCCTCCCTCAACTTTTAAGATGAGGAGCAAAGAAAAAAAGGCCAGTCATACTTGAGGGCAGAAAAAAAGAAATCTTTTGCAGACCAGTCATGTACAGCTTGCACGCTTCAGCCTTGACTTGAATGCCAGTAGTGTACTACCAACCAGTCATCATTTTTAGATCATGTCTCCTAACTCCTTGCACTCAGGATGCTTCTTTGTCCCACCATCACTACGTCTCAACTACCACCACTATGGATTATTGGATTAGAGACTCATCAACCGCCATGTGAGTTTCAGTCAATAGCCATAAACATAATAATGCAATGTACATAGGAATCTGGTCAGTTAGAGGCAGATGCCAGCAACTTGACAACCTGCAGTGCTAAATAGTGCCTTCTCCTCATGTAATAAATAATGCATAAATAAATATAATCTACAACAGCTTAAACACAAAATAATAAGAACTACTTCACTTATAAAAAGTTAAAAAGTGGATACAAACTGGGTTGTGGTAGATATATTTGCACAAAGAACAGAAACATAATTACACGTACAGGTAGAATATTTAAAAGAAGAACTCTAAGTCAAAGAATACTGAAACTTAACTGAAACAAGCAGATTATAGAACAGAAACTTACAGAGATATGAGCACGAAAATACTTATAGCAAGACAGATTCCCTTTGTTTATTTCTTGCTCACAATATTTTATTCTGCATGTTGTCCCCCCAGGAACCAAGTCCTATTAATTCATTTTTTTTCACATGCAGTAAAAACAGCTGAAATACTATCTCACATGATTTGACATATTGCTGCCATTTGCCAGTTCTTTTCAACATCTTAAATTCAGGAATTTCTTCACTACTCCAGTTTATAACTTCTCTTGCAATTACATGCAAACAATTGCTTCCTGAATCAAAAACCTTCCATTTTTTAGCAAAACAACGTAGCAAGTTTCAAACAATTTGCTATATTATATAAAATAGCCAATACTATGCTTCTATTACTGTTAAGACACCTTACAAATAAAATTTCACAGAGGTGTTTTTGACATAAACTTTGAAAAGCTTAAATAGAACTCATAATTGTATTGCAGTCTGAAATGAGAAAAGTAAAAACATGCCAACATTTGCTAGTTGAACTCTAAAACATTTATTGAAAAACAGTTTAGCGCTTTTTGTCTTCCTCTTAGTTAGACTTCATCAGAATAAATATCAAAGTAAACAACTGCTTAATTAGCTAATATTCATAATCACATACTATACAACTCAACCAATCAAACAAAAACATTGATCGTATACATATTGCTGTTTGGGCCTAAAATCCCAGGCTCTTAAAAAATGTATGGTAAAATACTATGCTTAGGTTCATAGGTAAGTATAGGTTCATAGGTAAGTACTAGGCTATTGGCCCCAGGGCCTATATAAGCCTAGCCAAAAGAGGTACCCTGGCTTTCGCCACCCAAGACAATTATTTTCCTGTGCCCCTGTCGAGCAGAGCCATAGAAGTGATCACTAGGGTGAATTTCCTGTTTCCCATCCAATTGTATAGAAATAATAAGCCCTATCTAGTCTTGAACCCAGGGCCCTGTACACCATAGTCAGAGCAATGTACCACTACACTATTTGAGCTTATATAAATCATGCTTTCTATTCTGATTTTTCATGTCCCTATTGAGGGACGGTTTTTGGAAGATTTGTTTTTGGTACATTTTGTTATGGATTCCAGGTTTGAATGTTACATTAGATATTAATTATTTAAAAATATAGCAATACTTTATTAAATCTGAATAATGTTTATTTATAGAATTTAGATAATTTAAATATGGGAAATGTTTTAAAATATGTTTTAGCCAATCAGATGTTAAAAGTTTTATGATGTCATTATTAGGTGATTATATAAAAAGAGTAGAAATTATAATTAATTGTATGATAAAGTTCTAAATTTATGGAATGACTGTATTAACCATATTAATAATGTATGCAACAGGTGTTCATGTATCTATGGTAGTTTATCTGTTAGTGTTTATAATTTCCATGGCTTTATTCATATTTTTATACAGTATGAATGGGTCATTTCTTTGAGTTTATTCTTTGTAAAATAAGACAGCTGCTTCTGTGCCATTTTAACATTCACAGTGACTGAAGTTCCACTGTAACCAAGGTTATTTAGATTGCTGCCTGTGATGGGTGCATTTCATACACAGTCATCACTGTTTTTTATCTGTTGTTGACTGCTATAACAAGATGCATATACGTTCATAGGTTCATAGGTTCATAGGTTGATACTAGGCTATCAGCCCTAGGGCCTATACAAGCCTAGCCATAACAATTCCCTGGCTATTTCTTCCCACATTATTTACTTTCCTGGACCCCTGTCTAGCAGGGCGACTGATGTGATCCCTGGGGTGAATTTCCTTTCTCCCATCCAATCGTCAAGGTTCCTCTTGAAGAGGTCCAAAGAGGCACTCTGGTTGACATGTATGTGCAATCTATTCCAGAGTCTGGGGAGTCTCTGGGTCAGGAACCTATCCCTCCAGCATGTTTTGTTTATTGTGATGACAAGGTTTAGATCCCTGGAGCGTGTAGCTCTGAGGGATTGGGATTTCTTTAAGTGTAGCATGTCCAACAGCTATGGGTTTGACATGGCCTTGTATGTTAAGCAGAGCTCACCTCTGAGTAGACGATATGCGACAGAGTATAGCTGGAGTTTTTTAAGGCGGTCAGCGTAGGGCATCTGCTTTAGGCCTGTGATTCTTTTAGTGAGGTATTTCTGAGGCCTTTCCAGTTGTTGCAGATGTCTTGAGAGGTACATACCAAATGGGGCGTTGTATTCTATAATGGGTCTAATGAGGGATGAGTACAGTGGGACAATGACCTCCTTTTTTCTGGATGAAAAGCCCTTCGTGATGAGGTGTGCCACATAGAAGGATTTCCTGACTGATGTGGCGATGTGGTTATCGAAGATGAGACCACTGTCCACCTGTGTCCCTAAGTCTCTTATCACATTTTCTGTGTTTAGTGTACTGCCACCTATATGGTAATTCATGGATACATGTTTTTTTCCCAAAGGGGATAACAATATCTATGAATTACCATATAGGTGGCAGTATGCTAAACAATGAAAGTGATAACAAAATTGAGTCCAAAATAGCCAAAAACAAAAGTAAAGCTGCCATCTAATTCACCTAGCTATAAGTCACTTTTCTGGTACAAGTCCTGTCAGAAAGAACACGTATTCATAATTTCTACCTTTGTTGATAACATGTGCATTATCATTTTATGATTCCCTGTTTAAAGTCAGATGTCATGTGGAACCTGTGTCCATGGTTTGAAAAGAATGCTGGCAGCTGAGAGCTACATACTAGTAATACTTTACATAAAATAATGCAAATGACAATTAAGTATTAAAATGTAAGTACAGGTGCTTTTCAGCAATGTATCTCCCACCTAAACACTTACTGAAAGCTAAGTTGTGCAGCTGTGAAACTACTTGCCCTAATACAAATGGAAGACTTTAGTCAAACTAAAGTATAGCACAAGACAATGATGATGTCTTATACAATTGTGTCATGCTTTCTTGAAATTCTCCATAAAGTCCTTCTCCACCACACACACTGGTAGCCTCTTCTATGGCTCCAAAACCTTCTCTGTGAAGAAGTACCTTTCCAGACCCAAAGGGTAATTACTGTTTACCATCTATTGCCTGATCTCCATCTTCTCTCTCACTCCCTTCAGCACACAGCAACCCTAGACATGATCTTTTCAACCTATATAATGTCACTTCTACTTTTTTTTATGTCTCAAGTATAACGTTTCTCACTTCTGGTCATATCCTTTCCCCTCCATGTTATGTATCTTTCTGGTTGCTTTAATCTGGACTCTTCCAGTACCCTGTTATTCCTCTCTTTGCAGGACTTCAGAACTGCACACAGTAATCAAGTTATAGCCTTATCATGGCCTTGTATATCAAGAACTTTCCTTTTTTTTTTTTTTTGCTTCTGGAGCATATCTGTCTTAGGATTCTTTCTGATATTCTGCTTCCCTCCTGCTCTGCTCCTGATGGGTCATTCCAGATGTACTCAATACTTATTTTTGCTATCCCTACTCTGTCACCTTCAGCTCCATTCCCACCATCTCAAACCTGACACCATAGTTTCAATTGTCCATATACAGTAATTTGCATTTCTCTACCTTGAATCTCATCAACCACTTTTCAATCTAGGTGGTCATCCTTTCCAAATCCTTCCTTAGACTATTTTCTAATCTTCCAGTGCTACCCCTATCTTTGTGTCATCAGCAAAGAGCTTAAGTCTCTTCTCCATTCCTTTAGATACTTCTGAAACAAACATGCCGAAGAGTATACCAGACCCAAGGTTAACCCTTGCAGTACTCCAGTAGTTATTCTTCTTGTTTATGACATTTCCCTATTACCATAAGCCTTTGTGTTTTACTATTTAACAATGAACAATCAAGTCCCTTAGACTTAATCTAACATCTGCTCCTCCTTCTTCATAGTTACCTCATTTGCTACGCAAATCCAAACTGTTTGCAGAGGACAAGATTAACCATGTTTACCTGGACTGCCTTGTTTAGTTCTCATGTAACCCAGTCATATAACTCAATCAAGTTTATCTTACAACTTTTTGTGGCCAAAAGCACGTTACTTGTGTTTCTGGAGATTGTTGCAACTGGCTTTTCCTAAGGATTATTTCTATTTTGGAACTCATTATGCTCATCTTTATATTTAAAACTATATTTCCTAATCTGTTACACATTTCAGTGCTGAAAGCTAATACTAAGTCTTTAAGTGCCGCTGGTTCCTTGAGAAAATCATGTTTGGAAAGTGAGGTTGTGGAGTAGGTTGATTTAGGCTAATTTTTGTCCGTCTTATGATTCATAGATGATGGATAGAGGTTGCACTGGTTTTGTGAATCGAGCATCTTGGTGCCTTTGTCCTGAGGAAGGTTGAGGGGACTGGATGATATATCATGACAAAATCTTCATCAGTAGTATGACTCCCATGCCCTGGCACAGCAATCTAGGAGCCTCAATCCTCAACAATAACACCAGAGTGGGCGTCTCATATAAGGGGAAAGGATAACAAATATACACAATAAAGTACAATTTCCCTTAAGTGCACACATAGATCACAGTCAGTCTGGGGCTAGTTGCTCCCTAGCTCTCCAGGTCTCCAATAAGACTCCCCACTGGCACAGCTATAGGGTCCAGATCTCAGCCTAGATTGCAAGCTAACCTCCAGTACTCTCTCTGTCCAACCAGTGCTTCGTGTCCCTGCCCAAGTAGCTGACACACACACACACACACACACAGTTTGAGATAAGTATTTATACAGCTTCACAGACACTCCTGGAAAAGGCTGATACAGATTCTCCAGCTGTGCCCCTTTACACAGACTATACGGTAGTAACCACTGCCACCACAAGCTAATAATTATCAGCTACCCAAAAAGCCCTTAAAAGGGTGTCCAATTATTAATGTGCAAAATGATTATCCAATTGGTAGTATAGCCATGCTAAAGCTATAGGAGTGGCTTAGACAGTAAACTCTAGAAATATGCAATGTACTCTAGAGATTAACTTATTTCTACATAAACCAGCCACAGCTGAGAAGGGTTTAAAATATTTAATAATAAATACTAAAAACACAAGACAATAATACTACACCACAGTGCCATTCAAGAGTTCAGAGATCACACAGAAACTTAAAACAATACAGTAGGAAAGTTCTGATATAACAAAAAAAAAACACTTAGTCTAAACTTTATAGTCCTAGCTATTTCTACAAGAAAACACACTTCTAAGATAACTTACATAAGAGCAACAGGCAGAGTGCTGATGAGTGGATAGTCCAGACAAAAATGCTTCATAATTTCTGGTTCTCACTGTTTAAATTGAAACTGCAGTTCTGCTAAAACATTACATCATTTGTTTACACCCTTCCTGGAGTTCCCAGGCTACACATTAACTGTATTTACATTATTTTACACTTAGAGCAATAAAGAACATTCCACATGTAAATGCTGGTCATTAACTTTAGCCTTAAAACAATAGGCAGGCTGCTTACTCCAGACTCATCAACTCCAAATTCTAACTTCAGAGGAATGGACATAAAGTAATTTTAATTTCAAAAGGACCAGAAAGAAATGCTTGACTTAGTTTTCCTTACAGCAGATGGCAATATTGCCACATTGTTGAAACAGCAGTTATTTGCATCTAAGACACAAGCCTGTATTTTACATTTATATTTACAAATGTCAGAAGTATGTATCAAATTATATTTGACTAGGCTGGCAGCCTTCACCCTTTCTCTACAAGTCTTCACATCTCTCCCCCCTGGAGAACTCAAGCTAGTTTTTCAAGTGCCCCTTGAGAAATGCCGCTTGAGAGGGTTAGGTCTATCTGAGAGTACCTTACCCCATTCCCTGTCTTGAGACCCCATCTGCTTTGGCATTCCTAACTCCACTGTGGTGCTGCACTGACATATCATATGCTTGCAACCTCAGGCTCCATCTTAGCAACTTGGCATTTTGCTGACTGGCTCTGTTTAACCATGTTAGAGGGTTGTGATCTGTCATAACAGTGAATTTTCTTCCATACAGATAAGGCTGAAGTTTCTGCAGTGCCCACACTATGGCTAGACATTCCTTTTCTACAGCTGCATAGCATTCCTCCCTGGGTTGGAGCCTACAGCTGAAATAAACCACTGGGTGATCTTCCCCCTCTGAAGAAATCTGGCTAAGTACAGCCTCCACCCCATGGTTCAAAGCATCCACCTGCACAACAAATTATTTGCTGTAATCTGAACTGGTTAACACAGGGGGTCCTCCCAAAGCTTCTTTAAGCTTGTGGAATGCCTGCTTACATGCTGGGGTCCACACAACCTTAGCTGGCCTGTTCTTCCTTGTCAGGTCTGTGAGGGGAGCAGCTATGGTACTATTACTAGGGACAAACTTTCTGTAGTACCCTACTGTCCCTAAGAATGCCCTCACCTGCTTTTTAGTAACAGGTACAGGCCATGCCTGAATGGCTTCCACTTTCGCAGGTTCTGGCCTTATCTTACCACTCCCCACTTTATGTCCTAGGTAGGAGACCTCTGCCATATCCACCTGACATTTGCTCGGCTTAATGGTCAACCCTGCCCTCTGTAGTCTGCCCAACACCTCCCTGACATGATGAAGGTGCTCTGGCCAGGAACGGCTGTAGATGGCAATATCATCTAGGTAAGCAAGGGCAAACCCTCCTGCTCCTGCTAGGATATTATCTACCAGCTTCTGGAAAATTGCTGTGGCATTCTTCATCCCAAAGGGCATCTTTGTGAACTTGTACAAGCCAAAAGGAGTCACAAAGGCTGACTTCTCTCCAGCACTGGGAGTAAAGGGCACCTGCCAGTAACCCTTGGTAAGATCAATGGTTGTAAGATACCTAGCCCCATCCAGGTGCTCTAGGGCCTCATCTGTTCTAGGCATGGGGTAAGCATCCGACTCTGTGTGTGTATTTAGTTTCCTGTAATCCACACAGAACCTGGTGCTGCCATCTTTCTTTGACACCAGCACCACTGGGGAGGCCCAGGGACTGTTGGATTCTTGAATCACCCCTAGTTTCAACATCTCCTGTACCTCTTTCCTCAGAATCTGTCTGACTCTCATAGGCATCCTATAAGAGGCATGCCTAATAGGCCTTGGGTCCTGTACCCACCTGGTGCTGCCCCAGGTGGGTGCACCCTGGTTTCCCAGTAAACATGTCCCCAAATTCCTGCAACACTGCTTGGATTTCTCGAACCTGGGTAGGGGATAGCTGCTGGGACATTGCTACCCCTTCCACTGAGGTGTCAGCCCTAGCCTCATTGAGGAGATCAATCCCCAGATCTCCCACAGACTTCTCCTGCAATCCACTGCAAATGCTCAGCACAAGGGCCTCCCTACCATGGTAAGGTTTAATCATGTTAACATGGTGCAATCTGTGACCCTGCCTTCTGCCTAGCAGTTACACCATATAGTTAACATCACTTACCTTTCTTACCACCTTGTAGGGACCCTCCCAAGCTGCTTGCAGCTTGGTGTGTCTGACAGGAATGAGAAACATTACCTGCTGCCCCACAGCATACTCTCCAACTCAAGCATCCCTGTCATACTACACCTTTTTCTGTTATTGGGCTTCTGTCTGGTTTTCCTGGGCCAAGTCCATGAGTTCCCTGAGCCTTGTCCTGAGGTTTAGGATGTATGCCATAACAGACTCCTGGTGAGACTCGCACTCACCTTCCCACTAATCTCAAATTAAATCTAGAGTTCCCCTCACCCTATGCCCATACAGCAACTCAAAGGATGAAAAACCTGTGGATTCCTGAGGAACCTCTCTGTAAGCAAACAACAGATGGGGCAAATATTTTCCCACTCCCTCTTAAACTGATCTGCAAATGCACGTAGCATGGACTTGATTGTAGAGTTTAACCTCTCAACAAGACCATTAGTCTGGGGATGGTAGAGGGTGGTCTTCATGTGCTTCACCCCACAGGACTTCCACAGACAAGCCAGCAGGTCTGACATGAAACTGGCACCTCTGTCAGACAGTATTTCTTTTGGGAAACCCACTCTGCTGAAAATCTCTAACAAAGCATTTGCCACCTTCTCTGCCTCAATGGAGGACAAAGCCACTGCCTCAGGGTATCGTGTAGTATAATCCATTACCACTAGAATATACTTTTTCCCTGTGGAACTTGGGGTACTCAGAGAACCCACAATATCAATAGCTACCCTCTTAAATGGCTCCTCAATCACAGGCAAAGGCATCAAAGGAGCTCTCACCTTGTCTCCTGCCTTGCCTACCTTTTGGCACTCCTCACAGGTGCTGCAGTACCCTGTTACCATCTCTGGAAATTCCAGGTGAATAGAAATTTTGCATAATATGCCTCTTTGTCCATTTTATGCCCATATAACCTGCAAAGGGAAGATCATGGGCTATAGCTAGAAGTGCCAGATGGTAAGCTCTAGGCAGTACCAACTGCTGTACTCTCTCACCTACTAGCCCTCCCTCAGGGATCCACTCTCTGTATAGTAACCCTTTGTCCCAGTATACATATTTCCCCTTCCCTTGAGAATCAGCTGCCTCCCTAGCTACCTGCCTCAGGCCTTGCACTATAGGGTCTGAGAGCTGAGCCTGTCTCAACTGTCTCCTTGTAACCCTTCCCAACTCCCCTTCCTCAGAAAGTCTGGCATCCTCTGACAGCGGTGACTCACTGCCAGCCTGGGTATGGCTACTAACTTCTACCTTTGCAGTTACCCTGTCCAAGGGAACATCAGTACTCACAAGCAGCTGTGGCTCACCTTCAGTCTCACTGCTACATCGTAGCTCACTCCCTGAAGTAACCACCTCACCAGTCCTGTCTGCAAGTATGCAGTCTGTCTGGGTCTCCCCCAGGCTGCCAGACCCACATGCTTGTCTCCTAGCCTGACCATGTGTAACTGCATAAGTACATGGTACTGCCTCATCCAAATCCTTCCCTCTCAGGACATCTGCAGGATGGTAATTTCATATGTCTGTTGTCTCAAGACAACCTACTATTGGCATTTTGTCTTTCCCACTTATTGGCTGCCTCACCTTTGGTTCCCCACCTTGCCTCCATGGACACCTGTATGCCACATGGCCCCACTGTTTGCATTAAAAACATTTAACCCTAGCTCCTGGACATATACCTGGAGTCGTGGCTTCCTCTGCTACTGGCAGATACTGTTGGGGCTGTCTATGCTGCCCACCATGGGTTCCTTTAGACCCATGAGCAGTACTGGGGTCCCCTTCCTGTGCAGGTCTGCCCTGCTGACCAGATATAGGTCTCCCTTCTTCCCCAACTCATCTGAAGTAGCACAACTCATCTGAAGTACCACATTTTCTATCAGCTAGCCAGATACTCATGTCCTCAGGCAAAGTGCTAAGGGCTTGTTCCCTCACCAAAAGGTCTGCCAGACATTCAAAAGTAGTGACCTGACGTCCACTTACCCAGCTATGAAAATAAGTGCTCAATTCAGCAACATATTCACACACACTTTCATCTGCCTTGCGTCTATGCTCACAAAACATTTTCCTATACATTTCAGGTGCTAGCATAAAACATTCCAAAAGACATTTTTTACAGCAGTATAATCAAAACATGCAATGTCAGACATTTTAGCCAATGCATTTACAGCTTTACCATGGAGTAAGGGGGGTCAGGAACTGTACCCAGAGCCTTTGGTCAACACTATACTGTTTGCATACCCTCTCAAGCATATGAATGAAACTATCAAAATTATTTCCCTCTTTAAATTTCGGAAAAAATTTACTGACCTGTTGTGCTTCTGGGGTCCAGTTACTCCCTTCCTCATTACCTCCATGACTCTGGTGAAGAGTCAGCATTTTCCTCTCATGCCTCCTTTGATGATCTTTGTCCTCGGACTCTATCTCCAAACTCCTGGCCTCCAACTGAAGTCTCTTTAGCTCCAGCTGGATTTTTAAGTCCATTGCAGAAAGGTTGAGCTGCCATTCTTTGAGGATACTGTATCTCCACTGCCAGTCTGATTGTCCTTTGAAAAAGGTTGAGCTGTCCATTCTCTGAGGATATTGTATCTCTACTGCCAGTCTGCTTGTCCTCCTGGATGCTGTTTTCTGATGCAGCTGTAACCAAGGCCGCAATCAGGTCTGCCTTAGTCAGGTTTCCATGCACCAGTCACCTAGCCTGGCACATCTCCACCAGCTGGCTCCTTGTCAGCTTTCCATACTCCTCTGCTGACATGCTGCCTGCTCACTCTGACTAACTAAGCTAACAAAAGAAATAAAACAATTGTGATCTGAACTCTGAGTATTCACTGCGTGGCTGATTTAGAGTACAAAACACCTTCAGAGATCACTGTACATAAGCGACAGGGCTCACTCTACCCACACCACTACAAGCCATTTAGTATTTCCAAGTAATTAATATGTGATGTGGATATCCACCGCCACCACAAATGTGAAGTGGATCCCACTACTGCAAACCACATGTGATGCCTGCACCCTGGCCCAGCAATCAAGGAGCCTCAATCCTCACCACTAACACCAGAGAGGCCATCTCATATAAGAGGAAAGGATAACAAATGCACACAGAAAAGTACAATTTCCCTTAAGTGCACACAGAGATTACTGTCAGTCTGGGGCTGGTTGCTCCCTTGCTCTCCAGGTCCCCTTTAAGACTCCCCTCTGGCACAGCTATAGGGTCCAGATCTCAGCCTAACTGGCAAGCTAACCTCCAGTACCCTCTCTGTCCAACCAGTGCTTCTTGTCCCTGCCCAAGTAGCTGACACACACACACACACACACACACACACACACACACACACACACACACACACACACACACACACACACAGTTTGAGATAAGTATTTATATAACTTCACAGATACTCCTGGGAAAGGCAGACACAGATTATCCAGCTGTGCCCTTTTACCCAGACTATACGGTAGTAATCACTGCCACCACCAGCTAATAATTATCAGCTACCCAAAGGCCCTTAAAAGGGTGTCCAAATATTAATGTGCAATATTATTATTCAATTGGTAGTATAGCCCAGGTCTAAAGCAATAGGAGTGGCTTAGACAGTAAACTCTATAAATATATAATGTACTCTAGGGATTAACTTATCTCTACATAAACCAGCCACAGTTGAGAAGGGTTTAAAATATTTAATAATAAATACTAAAAACACAAGACAATACTATTACACTACAGTGCCATTCAGGAGGTCAAAGATCACACAGAAACTTAAAACAATACAGTAGGAAAGTTCTGATATAACAGAAAAACACTTAGTCTAAACGTTATAGTCCTAGCTTTTTCTACAAGAAAGCACACTTCTAAGATAACTTACTTAAGAGCAACAGGTAGAGTGCTGATGAGTGGATAGTCCAGACAAAAATGCTTAATAATTTCAGGTTCTCACTACTTAAATTTAAACTGCAGTTCTGCTAAAACATTACATCATTTGTTTACACCCTTCCTGGAGTTCCCAGGCTACTAATTAAATGTATTTACAATCTTTTACACTTAGAGAAATAAAGGACATTCCACATGTAAATTCTGGTCACTAACTTTATCCTTAAAACAATAGGCAGGATGCTTACTTCAGACTCATCGACTCCAAATTCTAACTTCAAAGGAATGGGCATAAAGTAATTTTAATTTCAAAGAACCAGAAAGAAATGCTTGACTTAGTTTTCCTTACAGCAGATGGCAATGTTGCCACATTGTTGAAACAGCATTTCTTTACATTTAAGACACAAGCCTGTATTTTACATTTATATTTACAAATGTCAGAATTTATGAGGGAAATGTACGCACAAGCAAGGAGAGTTTGTTGAGCAATGGAAAGTGTACTTAGAGGGGCTAATGAATGAAGAGAATGAGAGGGAGAGAAAGTTTGATGATGTGCGGATAACGAATCATGAAGTGCAATATATTAACAAGGAGGAAGTAAGGATAGCTATGAAGAGGATGAAGAATGGAAAGGCTGTTGGTCCAGATGACATATCTGTGGAAGCATGGAGGTGTTTAGGTGAAATGGCAGTGGAGTTTTTAACTAGATTGTTTAATGAAATCTTGGAAAGTGAGAAGATGCCTGAGGAATGGAGAAAAAGTGTTTTGGTACTGATTTTTAAGAATAGGTGTGATGTGCAGAGCTGTAGTAATTACAGAGGTATTAAATTTATCAGTCACAGTATGAAGTTAAGGGAAAGAGTAGTGGAAGCTAGGTTAAGAAGGGAGGTGATGATTAGTGATCAGCAGTATGGTTTAATGCCAGGAAAGAGCACTACAGATGCAATGTTTGCTCTCAGAGTGTTGATGGAGAAGAAGGTCCGAAGGAGTTGCATTGTGTCTTTGTGGACTTAGAGAAAGCATATGACAGGGTGCTTAGAGTGTCAGAGAAGTATGTAAGAGTGGTACAGGATATGTACGAAGATAGTGTGACAGCGGTGAAGTCTGCGGTGGGAGTGACGTATGCATTTAAGGTGGAGGTGGGATTACATCAAGGATCAGCTCTGAGCTCTTTCTTATTTGCAATGGTGATGGACAGGTTGACAGACAAGATCAGACAGGAGTCCCCATTGACTATGATGTTTGCAGATGGCATTGTGATCTGTAGTAAGAGTAGGGAACAGGTGGAGGAGACCCTGGAGAGGTGGAGATATGCTCTAGAGAGAAGAGGAATGAAGGTTAGCAGAAGTAAGACAGAATATGTGTGTGAATAAGAGTATGATATAGGAATGGTGAGGATGGGGAGTAGAGTTGGCGAAGGTGGATGAGTTTAAATACTTGGGATCAACAGTTCAGAGTAATAGTGAGTATGGAAGAGAGTAATAGTGAGTATGGAAGAGAGGTGAAGAAGAGAGTACAGGCAGGATGGAGTGGGTGGAGAAGATTGTCAGGAGTGATTTGTGACAGATGAGTACCAGTAAGAGTGAAAGAGAAGGTCTACAAGAGGGTAGTGAGACCAGCTATGTTATATGGGTTGGACACAGTGGCATTGACAAAAAGGCAGGAGTCAGAGCTGGACGTGGCAGAGTTAAAGATGTTAAGATTTGCACTGGGTGTGACAAGGGTGGACAGGATTAAGAACAAGTATATTAGAGGGTCATCCCAGGTTGGAAGGTTTGGAGACAAAGCCAGAGAGGCAAGATTATGTTGGTTTGGACATGTGCTGAGGAGGGATGCAGAGTATATTGGGAAAAAGATGCTAAGGATGAAGCTGCCAGGTAACAGGAAAAGAGGAAGGCCTAAGATAAGGTTTGTGGATGTGGTGAGAGAGGACATGCAAGTGGCTGGTGTGACAGAACAAGATGCAGAGGACAGGAAGAAATGGAAACAGAGGATCCGCTGTGGTGACCCCTAACGGGAGCAGCTGAAAGAAGAAGATTTACAAATTCTAGAATTATGTATCAACTTCTATTTGACTAGGTTGGCAGCCTTTACCCCTTCTCTACCAGTCTTCACAAGTAGTCATGTACTTAAAGGCATAAATGCATAGTAGTCTATAGCTGCATGACATTATAACTAGAAATGCAATATGGTTGCATTAAAACAAAAACTGGATTAACTTTTTACCCCAATAAAACTTTGTCGAGTTAGCTGCAATCATTATATTTGTAATATATAATGGCAGATACAATCAGAGCTTCAAGAATAGGGTGCCATTGTTGGAAATGCTACAACAGAACTCTTATTTACCTTACTACTTATTAGTAAGGAAAGCAAAATATGCCTGAACACTAAACTCATTTCTGTATTTGAGCTGTGACATAGTCCATTAGTTTCAGAATAATCATTCCTTTATTTCTGTATAAATATATACATAAATATGAAGCATTTCTTTTTCTATACATCAAGGATGACATTTTACTCATAATAAGCAGGCACTCTTATTCCAGCCTGCAATAATGGACACAGCATTTCATTTCAAACCTTCCACCACTGGGTATCCTAGCAGGCATGGACTGGAAATATTATAGGAGAAAATGTTTTGTTTGAAAGACACCTGGAATATAAGATTTCTCTTTCAGCAAATTAGAAATAACTTGTCATTGGCACTGAACAACGGAAAGAGATAACAGCATATTTAATAAACTTGCAGTTTGTTGTTATAGTCAGAAACCTATAGGGTGGGCATGTCAAGCTCCTTAGGAAAAAGTTATAATTAGATTCAAGGTTACAAAATCATGTAAAGCTGTTGCTGTTCATATTCCCTTTTACAGAGACTTGTCGACATACTTAGTAGTGTGTGCCCAATATCATGCAATAACATTCTCTCCTTTCCTTTAAATCAGAACAAGCTGCATCAAAATATTTTGGTTTATCAGAGCTTTGTGATGCATTGGTGTTCCATTTATGGAAATATGTGTCATCACCTTTCCCTGTTAATATCTGCAATTTGTATATCAGAATAACTGTATCACCACACCCTTTAAAAGAGAGCCACGGTCATCAACTAAAACATAATTTTGATTGCGTCTTGATATTTTACACAGACCTAATGCCACTGTATAATTCTTAAGCATATTATTAATATCTGTCCTTCCCCATAACAACTTGCTGGGAACTGTCATCATCAATGTAGTTTTGTTTTACATCTGTGGATTCTTCTCACAATACATACTGCATCCACATAAAAGAACAACAAAATACCTTACCATTTCTTTCTGTCTGATTACATTGGTGTGGAATGGCATGCAGGTGCCCTTTCCTGGCTCACTCACTCACTCACTCACTCACTCACTCACTCACTCACTCACTCACTCACTCACTCACTCACTCACTCACCTATAGGTGTTAGGTTTCTTGTTAATCATACTTGTGCTGCCCATCAATCTGTGAGTAAGAGCTCACAGTGACATAGCTTGTTAAAATGGCCATCATGCTCTGCCACATACTATAAAGATTTCCCAAAAATGAAATGCTGTTAAGAGTTCATGGAAAATAAAATTGACTATTGAGAACCTGTAGAATCAAGTACAGATGAGAGATAGATGTGAAAATGCTTACATTTTTCTTTTAAAGAGGTGCATAAGGGTTGAATTCCTGGGAAAAAAAGCCCTTGTTGATAAAAAAAAAATTGACACTGGAATGTAGCTATCCTTTAACATCAGTGTCTTTACATAATACAACAGATAGGAGGAAATTATCACTATAGCCAAATCTAGTCACATTTAAAACAGATATTTTCTTTGTCAGTGTTCATTATTATGTTCATATAATCTCACATAAACATAATGAAATAAATACTGACCTGACAGCCACTCTCTTGTGAACACAGCACTACCTTAAAAAATTGTCCATTATGGCAGTAATCTTTAAACATTTTTGGAGCACAAGAAGATTTTTGTAACAGGATAATGAGTGTCTGCTCCTCCCACAGCAGGAGTACTGCCCCTAGTAGACTAAATATTAAAAATAAATAAATAAATAATAAAACACATGCACAAAAAATGTGGAAGCCAAAACAAAATGGTGACCAACAAATCTGTGGGCAGAGAGCATGAGAGTGTAGTAAACCTGTCAGCCTCACATATGCCTTTGAGTACTTGCTCAGAGCTGCTCTAGGCTGATACCCACAACCTCTAAATACTGTTTTCCTATGTGTTTTAGCCCATGTGAAGACAGACAATGGTATGCCTCCTTTCCACCTCAGCCCAGCCCCAGAAACAGTAATTTTGTTGCCCTGTGTGCATGACAATTTCTAGTTGTCTGTAGTGTGTGTCAGATAAATTCATATTGCTGCAGAATCACAAAAACTGCTCTCCCTGCAGGATGTCCCTGCATGTTTAATTGAATAAACTTTTGGTAAAATGTTTAAATTGTATCTGTTAGTGGGAAAACCATGGAACAACAGCAAAGCCTCCATTTTGGAATGTAAAGGGGCCACCTGAGAATGGATATCCACCCTTCTAGTGTTTATCCTAGCACATACCTATTTAACCAACAAGAAATCTTTTAAAGGGTATTTTGTTTTGTAGTATAGTCATGTCTCTCCTAAGGTCCAGTCTTCTACCTCTGGAATGCCCATGCTAGCAAAGATGAAACAGGACTCCTCCTCTGAGAAGCTGAACTCAAACTTGATAAAAAGGAAGATCTGGGCTACAAAGGGCAGTTATTCTGTTCCCTTGGGTAAGACATGTATGAAAGGGAAATCATTTCTTAGGGTACTGCTTAATCGTTTGTTAAAACATTAAAATTAATGAGCACTTTAAATCAGGCATTAAGTAAAGTTTGAATGCCCATAAGGAGTATTTAAATTTGTTATGTATTCACGAGTCAAGATCAAAATAGTCCCCTCCTGGTACAAGGTTTTTAAGATGCTTTTGACAGCCCACCACTTGAGCCTGATTCATGGCCATCCTTCCTCCAAAAAAGCAGAATAGGTTGTACAGAGTTAAAAAAAATATGGATATTTATACTAAAACTTTCAACTGACTTCGATATAGCTCAGTTTTATATTTAGTTACTTGGTATGTGATTTAGGAGACCATTGAAGAACTTAGCCCAACTTCCTTAGAACACTGTCTGGTTAAGCACCTTGCTCTGAGTCAAACGATAAGCAGAAGGAGACAGATAGAATCAAACCCTATACTACTGGAAGCAGCTCATTGCCTTAAACCTCTGTGTTAGTTACCAGGTGTCAAACTAGCAGAAGGATCCAAAATGCTAAGAAATAATAGGGAAGGCAGGGTGTTGGACTATTTTGGTAAGAAAGTTTATACCTTATGTATTTTAGGGGGTAACAGTTGTTAGTTTCCAAATGCATCTGACTAAATACTTAGAAGACATCCTTAGAGTACATGGTCCATTAAATAACGGATGTAGTACTGAAACAATGACTATGTAAACTGACTCAGCATGCTATAAAGTTGGAAAGCATGCTACAAAAATTGGATATGATAACACTGAACACTGATACCTGAAATAGGAGAGGAACCATGGGTATCATGCGAAAGATATGGCTGACTAACAATTCAAGCTTTGCCAAAGGATGTGAATAGGGAGATGCTCAATGCACTCTTAGATAAAGAGTTGCTCTTTGGACCTCCTGTCGACATATATTTAAGAAACTAGGGGAAAAAAAGAAAGTCTACTCATTCAGTCAAGTAGCTCTTTCATTATTTATAACAAAATGTAACATAAATGTTCCTATTATACAATGGTACTTTTACTATAGACAATCAGGTACAGAGCAGGTCAAGTAAAGAATAGCCTTCTGAAAGAAAGTCTTGTTGAACTGACAGGAACCCATGGAAGGCAGCAAAATGAAGGACAAATCCCATTTCAGACAAGAAGAAAACAATCAGTATTGAATAAGCAATTCCATTTTCAGTCCCCCTCCCCACTTCTACCATGTGAGAGGGCCAGCCTTAGGTGAAATGTAGCCCTTGGAAAAGGCCTCCATAATGTTCTATCTGCTGTCTACTAGTTCCCCCCAGACCTCCACAAGTATTTCTCATCTCTGTCCTCCCCTTCTCCTATTTTCTCCACACCATGGAGACAATTCACAGTTCGTGCTGCACTGCAGAACTTTCCTCCACGCTTTCAACACACCCTAGCTGGCTGAGACTGCACTGTAATAATTACAGGGAAATGTTGGAGGCCATTAGGACACCCCACAAAAAATCATAGGATTCTAGATACTCTGAAGGACATTTTAGAACTTTTTTCTAACATTTTGCAGTACAATGGTGCAGCTGTTAACATTGTCACCTGACAGCAAGAGGTTCTCCAGTTCGATTCTCTGCTGGGGTGCCTTCCGTGTAGAGTTTGCATGTTCTCCCTGCACTTGCATGGGTTTCCTCTGGGTACTCCGGTTTCCTCCCACATTCTAAAGACATGCATCTGGAGCATTTCTCCCCTGGCCTCCACTGAAATAGGCTCTATGGAGCCTAGACGGACTTTCCGGTCAACAAATGTAAAATAAATAAATAAATAAATACATTTTGATTAACTGGTGGCCGAAACAGACATCATAAGTAAGGAAAGAAATTTATTTTCACATTTTGTCTTACTCTTCAGTTTTTTTCTTCATGCTTTCAACATACCTTAACTGGTCAAGAATGTACTGGAATAACTGGTCAAGAATGTACTGGAATAACTTTCTTGGAATAACTGAATAAGCCATGAGGAATGAGAGCTGTCAGAACCCCCAAATCCATAGGGTTCTAAAAGCACTAAAATGCATTTTAGTGCTACTTTCTAACCATTTGGTCTAATGATGGCCTAAACAAAATAATAGTTCCCAATAAACTGAAAAGAAAAATTCTAGCGAGGACACTTACAGCATTATCTGGGAATAGTGCCTGCATCAATCAATACAAATTATTCAACTTCTCTATACCTGTCTGTTTTTTAATTGAGATGAAAATGAAAGAACAGATAGTCACAGCCATGCTTTTCAAATTGTTGCTCTCATACATATGCACAGCATGCCTGTTCACCCCTACCTCCAAAACTCAGCCACCATCTGTGTGTTTCTTCAATGTTAGACTGAGATGACTGCAAAAGTTCAAATGGCTACAGTAATATGCTGCAATTTATTGCTGTTAGTCACATAATACACACAATGCTTCATTAACCCTATCCACAAAAGTTAGCTACTTGTATACTTGTTTGAAATTTGATGGTGAGGAAATTGAGAAAATGGTCATAGTAATACATTTCCAACTTATTTCTCCTGGTCAGTACACTTCCACCTCTGTATGCACCTCTGAGATTTGATTGTGAGAACAATTAAAACAAAAATCAGTTTTTTAGCGTTTTTTGGAGAAGGTTCCCCTGCACCCTAGTCGAGCAGTGTGCAGTTAGAACTTGTCAAATCGAAGGCTGCTGGAACGGACCTCAGTTTTTAGCTTTTTATTGGTTAATTGGTTAATTTGTTTAAATCAGTTTGCTCATTTCCTACTGTTATATTAAAAAAATATATACACTTTATGCATCGCCACATAGCTAGGGTTAAACTATTCCCGGCGCCATAAAGTCTGTTCTTCAAATTTTCCCTTAGAACTAGCCAGTTTTTTAGTTTTAGCCCTAAAATCTGTTTCTTTGAGCTCAGCACTTGTTCAGAACTCATTGTAAGCACTAAATAAGCTACAAATTACTACAGCACTCAACTTTCCTCACTTGTCTAGAGGAAAACAGTTTTTAGTACTTAATAAATAACCACCTATCCAGGCATGTCTAAGGGTCATCTCCTGGTGTTTATTCATGGATGCTTTCAATAAAAATCTGCTCAAGCAACAGAGATCACCAAAACAGAAATGCAAGCAACCTCCACCCCCCAACACAACCCAAATGACACATAGCCCACAAAATCAGTGTGCCACTCAACCACAACCCATAAGGCATAACAACGTACCCAACACTCTAGTCATAGGTGACTCTATAGTCAGGCACACTGATGTCCCACTTACTAGGTTGATTAAGGAGAAAGTAACAGTCAGCTGCCTGTCAGGTAGCAGGATCAGACACATATAGCACGCACTGAGGTCACTCCACAACAAGTACAGATATGACTCTGTCATTGTCCATGTTGGTGTGAATGACCTGAGATGTACCTCCCTGGACTACATGAAAAGAGACATGGAGGAGATCTCCGATCTTGTAGCCCAGGCAGGTATGACTCTAGCCCTGAGTAGCATCCTGCCATCACCCAGAATGATACCACAGTACAAGGACAAAATGATTGACTTCAACAATTGGCTAAGCTTCTGGTGTCATTCTAAGGGGATCCAGTATCTGTCTGCCTGGGATGACATGATCAACAGACCACGATGTTTTGCCAGAGATGGCCTGCACTTGTCGCCCTTGGGATTCCGGATACTGGCTAAGGCTCTTGCCACCCCTATAGTGCCTTTTTTAGGCAAGGTTCAAATGACAAATTCACCACCTTAATAGGTACAAGCAAGCAAAATCTAAGGGTAATGCTACTCAATGCTAGAAGTCTGAACCTCAAAACGCATTCACTTGAGGCACTCCTTAAAATGGAGAACATCGACATCTGTGCAGTCACAGAGACCTGGTTCAATGCTCCAGAGAGCACCCCTGCATTACCAGGCTATAATTCATACCACTCCTTTCAGCCACCTAACCTGGACCGAAATACTAAAGGCAGAGGCGTGTCCATATTCATTAAGGATATCCACACCTCCAGGCTAGTTGCTCAACATAATGCATCCAAGAGTATCCAAGTACAACTAACTTTCGGCAAGACCGCAATCTAAATTGTAACTTGCTACAGATCCCGCATCATGCCCCAAGATCCCCACTCCTCATTTTTTGATACACTGGAAACTATTAGAGTATAACCCAACACCCTAATAATGGGTGATTTCAACTACCCCACAATTAACTGGGAAAACTACTGATGTACAAAATCTTTTGTTCAACGTTTCCTGGAATTCATAAATTCCAAAGCCTTGAATCAACTTATCTACACCCCTACCAGGGGTAGCAATATCCTGGACATGGTCATTACCAACATGGGTGACCAATGTTCCACACCAGAGGTCAATTCCTCATTGGTCAGATCCGACAACAAACTAATCACCCTAGGCATCCACATCACGCACCCACCCCCCCATTAGGGAAACCACTGTAAAACATTTCTCCAAAACCAACTTCACGCTTCTTAAGACAGAAGTGGCAAACTTCATGACACCCATGCAGACGGATAATAGAGGTACGACTGCTGAATCCTACACAAATGCACTTTATAAGCACTTACATGAGTGCATGGAACAGAACCAAGATGCTATCCTTCAAAAAAAGGAAACCAATTTGGTGGTCCCCTGACATAAACAAACTCTACAAAAGAAGAAAGAAACTGTTGCAAAAAAGAGGAAAATCCCATGATTAGAGGAACTCCCTGGTCAGCCTCAGTAAGAAGCTGAGATCCCTCATAAAATCCTCCAAAGCTAGTTACAAAAACAAAATCGCCACTGATTCTAAAGACAGCCACAAAACATTCTATAGGTATGTCAAGAATCTCAATGGCAACACTGAGATCTGCTCTGTGTTACAGCACAATGGCACTAAATATACAAAACCAACTGATATTGCCAATATCCTGGCAGATAGGTTCAGTGCTAACTTTACCCCCCTCTCACCCCCTAAAGGGCCCATCTTTATACAGGAAGAATGCAAAGTTCCTGTAATCACAGCTGCCCAGGTAAAAAACACACTCTCCAAAGCTAAGAACACAGCATCCATGGGACCTGACAACATCCCAGGCTGCATTCTAAATAAACTGCAGAATGAACTGGTACCCCACCTAAGTACCATGTTCAATCATAGCCTCACCTCAGGCTTTGTGTCCACTGAATGGCACACAGCGATGGTTATCCCACTCCACAAAGGGGGAGCCACCACGGACCCCAGGAACTACCACCCCATTAGCCTAATGAGCCTGGTCTGCAAGGCCATGGAATGTATCATCATGGAACTTATAAATGAAAACTTTGGTACTCTTCAAACTCTGGACTCCACCCAGTTCGGATTTGTAAAAGGCAGATCATGTCTCCTAAACCTGATAAACTTCTTTGAAGCAGTCACCAAAGCTGTAGATGAGGGTAAGGTAGTTCACACAGCCTATATAGATCTCACCAAGGCTTTTGACACCATCCCCCACTCTGAAATTATAGATAAACTCACTAAACTAGGTATAAATCCCTATGTCACAAGATGGGTTGCCAAATGGCTCACTGACAGAACCCACACTGTGAAAGTAGCAGACTCCAAATCCGACTTCAGACCAGTGACAAGTGGAGTACCACAGAGTTCAGTCCTGGGTCCTCTCCTGTTTGGTATCTACTTTTCTGAGGTACAGGCTAACACAGAAGGTCTTTGGCTAACTAAGTTCACAGATGACTGCAAACTAGGAGCCATAATCAAAACTCCTAACGATGTGGACATCCTACAAAAGGGCCTCACTGAGACAGATGCCTGGTATCAAAGCCATGGCCTCAAGCTCAATGCCAAAAAGTGCATTGTCATCCCCTTTGGTAAAAACTCTGTACCCATGAGCTACCACATAGGTGGTAGTCTACTTAACACTGAAGGTGCGATAAGAGACCTTGGAACACAGGTGGACAGTAGTCTCTCCTTTGATAATCACATTGCCACAGTAGTCAGGAAATCCTTCTACATGGCATACATCACAAAAGGTTTCTCATCCAGGAAAAAAGAGGTCATTGTTCCCCTCTACTCATCACTCATTAGATCCATTATAGAGTACAACACTCCTTTTGGTATGTACCTCACATGCATGTACAATAACTGGAAAGGCCGCAGAAATAACTCACAAAGAGGATTACCAGTCTCAAACAGATGCCCTACGCAGACTGTCTCAAAAAACTCCAGCTTTACTCCATTGCATATCGCCTCCTCAGAGGCGATCTCTGCCTAACATACAAAGCTATGTCAAACCCAGAGCTGTTGGACATGCTTCACTTAAAGAAATCCCAATCCCACCGAGCTACACACTCTAGTGACCTAAACCTTGTCACCACAATAAACAGAACATGCTGGAGGGATAGATTCCTGTCCCAGACATTTCCCATACTCTGGAACAAACTAACTATCTATATCAAAGAAAGTTCCTCATTGGCACTCTTCAAGAAAAATCTTGAGGATTGGATGGGAAATAGGAAATTCACTCCGGGGATCACCTCTGTGGCTCTGCTCGACAGGGGCACAGGAAAATTATTTTCTCGGGTGGCAAAAGCCATGGTACCTTTTTGACTAGGCTTATATAGGCCTAAGGGCCAATAGCCTATGAACCTATGAACCTATAATAACCAAACTGTCCACAGCCAATTCTGCAGACAAGCTATAACAACCCCCTGTGAACATCTCTGAGCATGTCCAGTTCTAGAATACGTGGAACTCAGGCATGAGGTTGGGGATGTGAACCCCTGCATATTCAGAGTCAAAATCCACTTATGCAGATGGGAAATCTGGGGCCTTTCAGCACCACAGATGCTTTGGAGGACTAGTTGTACTTCAATCCATTTTAAGATTTAATTTTTTAAAACTGATGTCTTCTTAACTATTTCCTTTTTACTGCTAGCCAGAAGACCTCTGGCAATACCAACCTTCTCTGCACACCTCTTAGCAGAGCTGGCTAAATTAATTAGGGGTCTTTCAGGAGGTAGGTGTAAGAAAATGTGTAGTGTATAAATCTCTGAAAGTGTTTATGTATGTATCCTCCAGTATTGTGTGCAACAACAAATAAAATTAGTGGTTTTATTTTTCTAAATGTGTTTTGACACAAGCAAACACATAGACTTTTTCCCTAAAAAGTCTGATCTAATGCAACAAATGTGTGAGATTGACAATTCCTACGTTGGAGATATTCCCTTTCACTGTGGATTGTATGATCTCTGAGTTAGTATATATAATTAGTGGGGGACCAGGTAGTCAAAGTTTTGGTATCTTTAGGATGTTGACGTACGTCTTAGTCAACAAATGGAAGAGAAATCACACATGCAGACACACACATACACACACACACACACACACACACACACACACACACACACACACACACACACACACACACACACACACTGTATTCTTGCCTACAGACAAATTAGAGAAACACTAGTTCATCTAAGGTGCATCTTTGGGATGTGAAAGAAAGACGAAGGGTGTTTTGGTGGATAAAATGCAAGCAGAGCCAGGGAGGGCATGTAAAGTCTTCACATAAGGAATCACAGCTAAGAACTCAATCAAAGAATCAAGTATTGCGAGGCAGCATGCTACTTAATGTATCACTGTAGTAATAATCAGTTGATTTCACACATGACCTTCCCAGACTGTTAAAGACAGACACTTATTGTATGTAATACTGATGCTTAACTGTGATAGAAAATGAAAAAAATTATGACTAAAGTGTTGCTCTTAGATTTACTGCAACCCCCATATGAACACATGTATAAGCCCCATCAATTATCATTTCATGCTGATTTTAATAATTACAATACATTGCATAACAATGTTTCTGCCAAGGCAGTTCAGTGACTGTTTGGCTTTGATAAAACATCAGCTGAATTAAGTCACTGTTATGTAGAGATGACCTCTGTATCCATCAAATGCAATCACTTTATTGACTGCACACACACACACACACACACACACACACACACACACACACACACACACACACACACACACACACACACACACACACACACACACACACACACACCTCAGATGTTTGACTGTGATTTGCAAAAATAGCCACAGCAAAGCATTCTGTCTTGCTTTATACACATGTAAACTAGTCCTGTAAAGCCACAAGATTAATGACAGTTTTATTTTATCATAACAGCAGAGTCAATTTCATCCACAGACAGCTCCCATGTCCAATAATTACTGCCACTTTGTTGACCAGGTGCAACTTAGATGTCTAATTGCACTAACAAAATGGTTATAGCAATGTTTTTCAAATTTCTTTCAAACAAAAGCACAGATGCATATTAATCTGCAATATTAGATTACTATATTTTTAACTTGAGCAAAGAAAAGCATAGTCAGTGATGTACACCCACATACATCCCCTGTAACCAGCAGTTATAGTCATTTTTGTTGACTGGTACACCTCAGATGTTTGTGATACGGATATAATGGTCGCTATAATGTAGTTCAACTTTGTTTTACACAAACAGTAGCCACAGTTAAGTATTATGTATAAAAGTACACATTAGCTCTGCAAAGCCAGAGTAATGACCATTTATATAAATAATAGCAGGGTCTGCCATTTTAAAACAAAGTCTCTTTCAGTTGTCTAACTGTAATAAAAACAAATAATGGCTACAGTAATTTATTCCAACTCTGCTTCATACAAACATTCTGCATCCAGTCACTACAATTTATTCCAGTCTGCTTCACACAAATACACATTAGACACACACACACACACACACACACACACACACACACACACACACACACACACCCACACACACACACACCTCAGATGTTTAACTGATTTACAAAAACAGCCACAGCAAAGCATTCTGGCTTGATTTGTACAAATGTAAACTAGTCCTGTAAAGCCACCAGATTAATGACAGTTTTACTTAATCATAACAGCAGAGTTAATTACATCCACAGACAGCTCCCATGTCCAACAATTACTGCCACATTGTTGACTAGGTGAAACTTAGATGTCTAATTGCACTAACAAAATGGTTATAGCAATGTTTTTCAAATTAGTTTCAAACAAAAGTGCAGATGTGCATTAATCTGCAATGCCTTTTAACTTGACCAAACAAAAGCAGTCAGTCATTTACACCCACATACATCCCCTGTAACCAGCAGTTATATTCATTTTTGCTGTGTACACCTCAGAAGTTTGATTGTGATAAAGATCTAATGGTCACTGTAATGTTGTTCACCTTTGTTTTACACAAACAGTAGCCACAGTTAATATTACAATTTGCTACACAAGTACACATTAGTTCTGCAAAGCCAGTACAATGATTATTTATGCAAATAGCATGATGTACCATTTTAAAACATAGTCTTTCTCAGTTGTCTAACTGTAATAAAAACAAATAATGGCTACAGTAATTTATTCCAACCATGTTTCATACAAACATAGTACAGCCAGTCACTATAATTTATTCCAGTCTGCTTCACACAAATACACATTAAACATGCAAAGCCAGAATAATAAGTGTTTACTTTTAGCATACAACATCAGGCCAGGGTCAATCACCTTCATACACAGACAGTCCCTATACCAAGCAGTTATAGAAACTTTATGTAAACCTGATTGTAATAAAATAAAATTTACCAAACTTCAGCTAAACTCTGTTAAATCTATCTATATTATCTGCATCTATGTTCCTCCAGGCAATAACATTACTACCATTGAAAACATACTTTGTTGGTTATCTCAAAACCTCCTCAAGAAACCATCATTCTTGGTGATTTCAACATTGATTGGAAATATTGCAACAATAACCACCCCACTACCCATATTAATCTCTATGGATTTACACAATTAATCACCTCACCCACTAGAATTAACAAAACCAATAAAAAAGAAAGTACCTTAGACTGGATACTAATCAATAATCAACCCCAGACCTACAATTCTGGAACCATCCCAGATAATATAAGTGACCACTTTCCAACCTATGCCATTAGGATTAAAACCAACCCACATTCCAAACCCATATTCAGAACAATTAGAACCAAGAAAAACTTCAATCTCGATTCATTCTTAACTGAACTTAAGGCTTGTAATTGGTCCCCATTAAAACAACTTTCCCTTGATGAAGCTGTCGACTACTTCAATGTTAACTTTCTAGCCATCCTTAACCAACACGCTCCTACCCGCTTTATTAGGATAAGAACCAAACCTGCTCCATGGCTTTCTAAGGAAACTAAGCAAAAACTCAACCTCAGGAACAAATACTGGCACAGATCACGCTTAACTAATAACCCCACTGACCTCCAAAACTTTAGACAATTAAGAAATGAAACAAAAAAAGCCATAATGACTGATAAACAAAACTACTACCTACATTCGCAGCAATCCCACCAAAATAAACCACAAAAATTCTGGGCAAGCATTAATGAACTATTACACCCCGGTCAATCCATTACACCAAATCCACACGGCTCCGACCACAACAATACCAAACAAACTGCCAATACCTTTAATACCTTTTTCACCGAAACTATTCAAACTCTAGCCAGTCAACTCTCACCACAAAATTCAAACACATCTAAGACTGAATCCAATCCACCTCCTCCATTTCACTTCCAACCTGTCCCTACAGCTTTTATTCTCAACCTTCTACAGAAACTCAAACTTTGCACTCCCTCTGCAGACCAACTACCTGCAGAATACTTACAGCTAGCAGCCAAATCTATTGCCTACCCCATCTCCATTCTCATCAATAGAAGCATTACTGAAGGATACGTCCCCATTCTTTGGAAAATCTCACATATTATTCCCCTTCACAAAGGGGGAGACTCCACTGACCTTTCCAACTATCGTCCCATAGCCCTACTCTCACCTTTTATCTAAGGTTATGGAAAAATGCATCCACAGGCAATTATTAGACCACCTTCTCCATAAAACCTGCTCTCTAACTCCCAACATGGCTTCAGACCTTCCCACAGCACCACTACCGCCCTCCTCTCCTTCATGGACACCATCAACAAAAACCGCAACCTTAACATGCTCTCCTCTGCGCTTTTCATTGATCTGTCCAAAGCTTTTGACATGGTAAATCACAATATACTCATAAACATTTTGAAATCTATGTCACTTGATGCACTAGCCATAAAATGGTTCCTATCCTACTTAAATAACAGACATCAAGCTGTACTCTGAATACCACTCTTTCGACCCAACTACCCGTTAATATTGGTGTCCTCAAGGGTCCATATCAGGCCCACTCCTGTTTTCCTTATTCATCAATGACCTTCACGAAGCAGTTCCCCAAGCCACATGCATACAATACGAGATGATTCTACACTTATATGCTCAGCCAAATCTGAATCTGAACTTCACTTCCTTACACAGAACTTATTTAGCTCAGTAGAACTATGGTTTACAAAACGCTGTCTCTTACTAAATCCCCAAAAAACTAAACTTCTATTTTTACACCTACTAATAAATCCCCACCAATTGACTTCACTATAACCTCCAATAATAGCACCATTATATCCCAGGATCTTACTACCAAACTTCTAGGTATCACCATAGACAACAACCTTAACTTTGACACTCATATTAATAATATCTTGAAAACAAGTAACAGAAAAATAGGCTCTCTATATAGGATCAAACCCTTCCTCACCCCTGCAACTAGAATAATTATCGCCCGCACACATCTAATCTCTACCCTACTCTATGCCTCCCATTTCACTAACCTGTCAAAAAATAACCTTAAGAAATTAGAATACACCTACAACAACATAGCCAGATTTGCCACTGGTAACCCTTTTAAAACACACCACTGTATTAATCTAAAATACCTAGGGTGGCTTGAATTACAGCAACAGCTGAAATTTAATCAACTGACCATTGCCCATAAAATTCTTTATCAACCTGCTAAGACACCCATACTATCTAACCTTATTCTTCCCTACAATAACCTGAGATCCCTAAGATCTTCTCAAAAACTCTCATAAATATTGTCAAATCAAACAATAGAGCTGGAGACTCTCTCTTCACTAACACTGTTGGGAAAATCTGGAACTCACTCCCCACTGAACTTTCTACACTCCCTCTATTTCCTTTTTCAAAAATAAACTTAAGCTCTTCCTTAAAACTCATTGATGTGCCCCTGTACTAAACCTGACTAACCTACACACTCTCACTACTTGTTTCAACCCCACCTTATATGCTCTAGCTACCTGTTTCTACCTCACTATCTCAGCTCAGTAACATTCTCATCAGAACTCTACTACCATTCTACCTCCACTACCTAACCTTCCTATTAGTATACTCTCACAAAAGTTCCAATCTTCTTGATTTGAACTTACTTACTCATCTTCTGTTCCAATCTTACTTTCCTCTTCTCACCTCCTTTTCTAGAATTAAATTATTTGCTTTATTATCTCCTTTTCTGAACAGTTAAAACACAGCTTCATGATAAATTGTATTATGTTTAGCCAATATCTTGTGTTATATACTCTATATACCTGTAACCACTTTTAGCTATACTTCCTTAGTTATTATTAATGTAGTTGATCTCATGTATTTACTTCTGTAGATATATACTGTTATTGAAGTTTGGAGCTTATCTCCCCGGGCCTCTACTGAAAATGGACATATATCCAGCTAGACTAGCCCGGTCAACAAATGTAAAATAAAAATAAAATAAAATAAATAAAAAATAATGGTCACTATAATGTAGTTCAACTTTGTTTTACACAAACAGTAGCCACAGTTAAGTATTAAGTATAAAAGTACACATTAGCTCTGCAAAGCCAGAGTAATGACTATTTATATAAATAATAGCAGGGTCTGCCATTTTAAAACAAAGTCTCTTTCAGTTGTCTAACTGTAGTAAAAACAAATAATGGCTACAGTAATTTATTCCAACTCTGCTTCATACAAACATTCTGCATCCAGTCACTATAATTTATTCCAGTCTGCTTCACACAAATACACATTAGACACACACACACACACACACACACACACACACACACACACACACACACACACACACACACACACACACACACACCTCAGATGTTTAACTGATTTGCAAAAACAGCCACAGCAAAGCATTCTGGCTTGATTTGTACAAATGTAAACTAGTCCTGTAAAGCCACCAGATTAATGACAGTTTCGCTTAATCATAACAGCAGAGTTAATTACATCCACAGACAGCTCCCATGTCCAACAATTACTGCCACATTGTTGACTAGGTGAAACTTAGATGTCTAATTGCACTAACAAAATGGTTATAGCAATGTTTTTCAAATTAGTTTCAAATAAAAGTGCAGATGTACATTAATCTGCAATGCCTTTTAACTTGACCAAACAAAAGCAGTCAGTCACTTACACCCACATACATCCCCTGTAACCAGCAGTTATAGTCATTTTTGCTGACTGTGTACACCTCAGAAGTTTGATTGTGATAAAGATATAATGGTCACTGTAATGTTGTTCACCTTTGTTTTACACAAAAAATAGCCACAGTTAATATTACAATTTGCTACACAAGTACACATTAGTTCTGCAAAGCCAGTATAATGATTATTTATGCAAATAGCATGATGTACCATTTTAAAACATAGTCTTTCTCAGTTGTCTAACTGTAATAAAAACAAATAATGGCTACAGTAATTTATTCCAACCATGTTACATACAAACATACTACAGCCAGTCACTATAATTTATTCCAGTCTGCTTCACACAAATACACATTAAACATGCCAAGCCAGAATAATAAGTGTTTACTTTTAGCATACAACATCAGGCCAGGGTCAATCACCTTCATACACAGACAGTCCCTATACCAAGCAGTTATAGAAACTTTATGTAAACCTGATTGTAATAAAATAAATATAAAAATGGCTACTGTAATTTATTTCACCTCTGTTAAATATGTGTAGCAACCAACAGCAATATCAAGTTATCCAGTTCAGTTCACCAAAATCAAATTAGTCCTGCAAGGTTTACAGCCCATAATATTTGGCTACTTAACAGGAAAAAGAAAAAGAAAAACAAAACAAAAAATTGTCTGCTATAAATTAAACTGTTCTGTGTCAGCTGCAATCTGACCATAACATTGTCTTGCAGATCTGCAGGTCCTCAATACTGTAGGCTACAGACTCCTGATACACTTCAAAACTTTACTCTATTGTTCAAACTTTCAAGGCTTTCTGCTTGCTCCCCCTTCCACAATCTAGACAATGATTCAAAGACCATTGTGTAGCTTATTGGTGGGACCAAGCAGAAAGCCTAGAAATTAAAAAGTTATGCAGCTCTTTCTTTATACAGTGCTACCACTGGGGTGGCTTTGAACAGCTGAGTTGAAGCATGTGGATGCTTCACGTGAAGTGTCTGTGGTAATGTGGCACAGTAGCCAGCAGCTCAGCTTGCCTACGCCTAAGGCCAGCAGTGCCACCTATCCCTCTTCCTCCCATCCTTGGAGGAAGACTTTCTTAGTTCAAGGAAAAGTGGTTTGTGGTAAGAGAAATAATTCTCACAGCTTACAAAATAGAATCCCATTCCTTTCTTCTTTTTTTTAGGATGTCTATACCCCTAACCAGGCCAAGGTAGCTCTAACAATTTTGAAACAGCTACTGCACCATGGGGCCACAGACAGGGTCTCTAAAAGCAATAAAGCAATAGCTTTTATTTAAGGCTGTAAGTGGATTCAGAAATTACAATCCTTAGAGACTAATCTTGGATGTTCTGGGTTAAATATGTTTCTTAGAGTAAAAAGATTCAAAATATAGAAATTACAATCCCAACATTCACTGCTCATGCAACGTGCTTTGGTGGTAGTCCCAGACATGTGGATGCCTAAAAATTTTTTTCTTCCTTACTTTTTTTCCTCCTCATAGCTGCCCATTAGATTCCATCAGCTCTTCACCTCATTTACTGGATCACCTGGACCCACCATAGCCTCTTGTAGAATCAACTTAGCCTGCATTTGGGGCTGGTGAGGAGATCAAGGGCACAGATGTGTCATCAACAGCAGCTGTGAAGTGTGTCCTAACTCACAACACCCCCATGGCAGCCATGCAAACTTTGCAGTTACTGTCCTGTGGAGGTTCTTGTGCACTTCTATGCATGGGTTATACATTTCCATGCATAAGAAACCTCCCTACAAAGTGGTTCACTGCTTACACAGCATGGAATTTGCCATACATTTATTGATGCTGATTACAGCAAGCCTAAGTTGCCTCCTTCTCTCCAGAATGGGCAAGCCAATGTCATCCAGTCACTTCTATCCTCTCCTGAGGTCTCTCCAACACCCACACCACTACTAATTATGCACAGGTTGTCTGGGGAACAATAACAGCCTTATCCTTCTGTGCCATGGGGATACTGCTTTTTTCAGGGTCTATGTTAAATCAGCGAATGCTTAGAAAAGTGAACACTGATTTATCACCGCTCTTTAAGTGAAAGCTTAAAATCCCAAACACTCGGAACAGTGATTTTTTTCCCAGGGCAAAAAATTGCTGTTCCACAAAAGAAAAAAAAAAAAAAAAAAGAAAAACTTCAAAACAGTGTGCCCCCCACACCCCCCTACTTAAATATACCAACTCAGAGATCGCACCACAGTGGAGGAAATGGCAAAGTCCCAAAAACAGCCCATCGCTGATTTAATATAGACCCTTTTTCATACATTTTGTCAGATGAGGACAACTATCACCTCCTTGCCTTTTGTTTTTCCCCTGTTCCCTGGGTGTTTGCATAATGCCTAATCCTTGTGTTAGCCCACTTCCAAATAAGGAGATTCACATTTACTCCTTCCTGGAGGATTGTTTAAATCAGCTGTCCTCAGTGAATCATCTACACAGTTCTTTACATCACACAGTAATTTATCTCAGAAATGTGTGAATTTCTTTAAAAATATTAAAATCCACCCTGACACTACTTTTCATCAAGATTTTCTGGCGATGTTTTACAACAGTACCCCCCCCCCATCATTTTGTGCAGGAATGGGCGTGGCCAGAGTGATTGACATGCTTAGTGACTGTGATGTACTATGCAAATGATGCATGACAGACATACCATGCAGATTTGCCGGTGATATCAGGAATATTCATTGTGTAATCATAGTTTACCCTTTTGCTCAAAGAAGTGCGATCTTGGACTTGGTATATTTCAGTAGCCGGGGGTGCAGGGGAGCTTCCCCCTGCAAAAAGCGAAGGAAATAAAGTAATATTTGCTTTCCGTGTGTTAACTGGTTAGACAAGTTAACTGGTAAGACATTGCTCTATGCCTTAGGCGGGGTTTGGGCGGACCTTGCTAGTGCGCATCAGGCTTTAATGTTGTAAAACATTTCCAATTTTCCTAGGGCAGGGTTCAATACCAAAAACAAGCAGATTTTATCTACCTCAAAAGAATACTCTCCATTCAAGCTAATTCTTTACTTAGATGGCCTGAAGGACAGACCAACAGCAAGGTCCTTCCTGAAATCACGGAGCTACATGTCAGATTATGCTCTGATGGCGCCATTCATAAGAGTTCTCATGATGAAAATAGAAAGTTTTACCCACTGTTTCACACAATCTAAATGGAGTTTGGGTGGAAGGCTCACCAAGAGCAGGTCAATTTAGGAAATGCATTTGTGGTAATATACAATGGACAGGTCCTAACTGTAGATGTCTAAGAGTTTGCTTGGAAGGTACACTCTGGGATCATGAAGCAAGAAGGAAAATAGAACATCAAATAGGGTGCAAACATATAAATCATTTTTTTTTCAAATTTTTAAAATTGGGTGTTACCCAGGCACCCTGAGAGTACTGGAAGCCAAGACTGTGGTGAAGGGAAACCAACAAACAGAGAGGCATGCACACTTCACCACTGTAGAGCCTACCTATGATGACTGAGGAACTGACCTCAGGTCATGATGTATACCACCAAGCCAGCTATATCTACTCAGATCAGAAGCTGCTGCCAGGTCCTTCTCAAGCCTATATGAATAGAAGTTTGAAAAAACTCTTGCAAAAACTGATGCAGAGGTGAACCCCCCCACACACACACACACATACACAAATGACCTATTACTTCTGTGGAAAGCATAGGTTTAAGAAAATTCTGTACCAGATACCCAGACAAGGGGAGTTGCAGAATGTGCACATTCCCTACCTCACAGACACAAAACCTAATCTATGCATAAGTCCTTACTTCCTCTTCTTCTTCAAGTCCTTCAAAAGGCAGGAAGATAAAACAAAGCATGGCTTGTGTTAATAGCCCTTGACTTCCAGGACAATCTTCTTTCTCTCAAGTACTTCAGATCAGAGAACCATACAATTGCAATGCATGTACAGTCTGTTAATGCAACAAAAGGGACCCCAGGTCCATCTATGCAAAACGAATCTTGGGCTGACTACATTGATGCTCAGCCTAGTCTACTTCAGGGATGACTTCTCAGAAAAGGTAACGTATAGGAAGCTGTGAAACCCATTTCCTAAAAATCTTACTCAGTACAAAGGAAGAGGTTTTCTGTCTGGTGTTATACTAATGATATAGAAGCTCCTTCTTTTTCAGAGCCTGTGGTTTTCCAGTAGCAAAGTAACTTGTTTTGCAGCAGCTTGTCTTATTGATCCATTAAGCAGCATTAATCAGCTAATGTAACCTACCTCTATAAAATCACAATTTTTCCTTCTAATCAGCAGTCAAACAGTTCTTGTAGGGGGTCCATTTCTGACCGCCCATGAGACCAATACGGTACCTCCTCCATGAGATGCAAATTTTATAGTGAAAAAACTGATCTAGTATTTCCTAGAGCTAGTGCATTTCCCTTTTTAAACTGGAAATACCTTTCTTGGTGACAACTATCTCTGCTAATGTACAAAAATCTAAATGCAGTCTTCCATATGGACAGCATACGCCTTAGTTGTAACAACTCCTTCATGTCAAAAGTAGTACTTGGACAAAACAAAGGAATTCTGGCAGACTAGACATCCCTTTTATTTTTTTTTTATTACCTAGTAAAGAAGGCAAACTGCTGACAAAACAATTACTTTTAAATGGGATTGCTAACTGCATTTTGTTTTGCTATTTTTGTTACATCAAAACACTGGAAAGACAGATAATGGTATGCTATGCCAGAGCAGCAGCCATTACTGCAGTAGTTGTTGTCTTTCAGCTTTTCCCGGTTAGGGGTCACCACAGCGGAACTCCGGTCCGCTAATGATTGACAGTAGATTTTTTACGAACACCGAGGTGCCAGCTCGATGTTCAACCTTCAATTAAGGCACGCCCATTTACGCATGTCTTTCGAATGCCCACCCAACCGCGGGGAGGACATGCAGACTCCACACAGAAGGCACTCCCCGCACTCCAGCCGAGAATAGTCATATTTAAAAATGGATCAGCTCAAAGTACGTATGAGGCTGCCACCCAGACCACCATTCACACCTTTTCCCAACATTACAAATTAAGCATACAATCCAGAATCAAGACAGGATATGGTAGTGCTTTCCTGCAGGTCATATTCTGAACTCCTCCTGAGTATGTGATCAGGTTACCATCAGGGCAGCCAACTGCTTTAATACTCTGTTCATAGATAAGGAATTCTACTGTACTAGTTATCCATTTGATGTATATAGTTCAGCTGTGTGAGTATACTCATCATAACAAAGGATGTTCTTAAAGGCCCAACTATCCCTTTCACATTTACTGTGGATCTCGTGCAGTAATTCCAGGGCATTACTTCTAGTGATCTTGTTGTGGCTTGATCAGTTCCTCTGAAAGTTTGTTGAGGCAGCAGAAATGAGATCCATGTTGTTAATCTGTAACTCCAGCACACACTTTTTGGTATTTTCTTATTCAGAAAAGAACTGACCTTCCATTCCCTTTTAACTTGGCATGATATTCATGCTGTCAGTACTAGGACATGTCCAGCTTTAGTCACTTCTGGGCATATTGCAGGTGCTGAATAGAGCCCTTCTTGCTAACATCAAAGATTGAAACAATACTAATTTCATGAACCTTAATAATACCCTAACTTCAGAATGGGGTCCATTCACATCATGGTATTAGAAACCCAAAAGACATGGAGAAATTAAACTGAGAGAAGTCTACATGCTCTGGAGAAGAGCAGATATCTCCTTGCAGCTAATTCCCATGATAAAGAATTGTACTACAGTAACAATCATGTTGTTTGAACATTTGCATTTATGGTGAATAATAATGTAAATCTGTTTCTCTTTTAACCATTATTTTCTCTGTACATATAGGCATAGAAAATTGCAGAGCTTGCTATAAAACTGTGGATAATTTAATGAAGACTTAATATGCCAAGGATTTTCACTTATTTCAAAAAATTGCACAAAGTGTCACTCAGAAAGATATTTTTGGTGGGAACGATATTTAGAAGTAAATAAGCATGACATCACAAGGAGTTGGAGTGCTTTGAAGTTTATAGCCATGCATATTGTAAAGGAGTTATACTACATTAAGTGAGCAGTCCACGGTTTACTCTCCTCTGAGCCTGATGACTTCTAAAATCAGAAAATCAGAACTGTGCATATTCAAAAATCACAGTCCAATGTGTGTGTGTGTGTGTGTGTGTGTGTGTGTGTGTGTGTGTGTGTGTGTGTGTGTGTGTGTGTGTGTGTGTGTGTGTGTGTGTGTGTGTGCATGCCTGTATGAGTGTCTGCACACACACACACACACACACACACACACACACACACACACACACACACATGTATTAAACATTTTTTCTTTCTCACTAAAACCTCAGACTTGCACTCAGAAATTACTCTGAATTCAACTTGTACATACTTTTAACTAAAAAAGCAGAAACTAGCTTCCTAATAGTGGCAAATGAAACAGTCCAGAAATAAAGGCTGTTACCAGGGATACTGCAAATATAAGGTTTCCACTACAAAGACAAAACATTGAACAAGATTTCTTAAACATTAATGTAAACAAATGGCCATACCTCTACCAAAATTTAACATCGTCAAACATGTCAACATACCATTTAGAGACCATCACCACATTCAAATAGTGCATCTCAGATCTAAACTGGAACTTGCAAAAATGCCAGTGAGACAACATTTACAAAAGAAAATGCACAGAGGACCCTAAATGTCTGTCCTAAAAGTTCATGCCAAACATTTACACAGTTAAAAGGTTACAAACTCATGCAACAGCCTGTTAAAGTGGACAACAGCCCCATTTGCACCTTACTAATGCATGCTAACCTTAGCCTGTCCCTGCCCCTACCCCAACACCCCAACTCTACACCTTCCCTATACAGTTATTCCAAAGGTCACAAAGCAAACAGACCCGCACATGCAAACCACAGCCTTTGTGAATGGATCAGATTTCTTATCATTTCCCCTAGAAGACTTATGGTTGTTTTTTTAAGTTCCATAAGAGGCACTGACAAAAGATTCAATACACAGTAAACCTATGCAAGTTACACAACAAACCTTTGTAAAAAAAATGTTATTTATTATACTTGATTTGCATATTACTTAATGTTTCAAAAGTGATACATTTTACAAAACGTCTGACAACCTCCAACAGAAGGCCTGATGTAAATTCAAAAGCTTTCATGTGTTTCTTTATTGACATTTATACTGTTTCAATTAAAGAAAATCATATCATTTCATGCTTTAGATTACAGTTATATACATTCATTCCTTCATATGAAAATCCTGGCAGCTTAGATATATGCACCACACTAGGATTTCAGAGAAAAAGTGTGTTTATCATCTGGAATGAGTTTAGTATATGTACTAATTCCAGACAGAAATAATTACTGAAGAGGAAATAGTTACACTGGCACAAGTCCAAATATTTTAGGAACATTCTGTCTTGTGGTTCTTCAAGCTGTATCTCAATTACACAATGTTTTAATTACAATTTTGGAATACGTCCTTTACAAAAGAAATACAATTAATAATGGCAAACCTTTGAAAGAACACTGTAACAAAAATAACAACTCAGCTGCATCCATACCTCTCAACCTAGAAACATCAAAAATCTGGACATGGCCCATGAAAAATACGTACAAATCTGTATGCTGATTAACATAAAATTTGCATACATAATTATGTAACTCTACTCACTCTGATGGAATTGTGGGATACCAACTTTCAAATGAAACTGAAGAACAGACAACCAAAATATGGCACCAGAGTCCCCCTGCAGCCATTCCAATGTCCCATTACCTGGGTATTTCGTCCCATTTACCAGAAACACTAATGTGTGCATACTGCTTTACTTCTACAATGATTATTTTGATTTTATTTTTGCATTTTACAGCACAACAATGCACAAACACTAATAGACATCTGCTAAACAAAGCAATACTGTCTCACAATGAAAATAGACTTGGCATTAAAACTTCTCTGGCCTTGAAACTCACATTCATTGAAACACGATTGAAACCCACACCACATCCAAAGAAAATGCATCTGGCCAGTGGTGGATAAAGATTAACTTTGGGCTGTTTTCAAATCATAGGCCCCTTGCACACAAAACAAGAAACATACATGTGTTCTTTGATATACCTTCCTGATTTTATTAAATTATATTCCTTGTATAATACAGCACACTTATTAGACTTACAGCGTATTTTAAATTTATTATTTGAACATTTTTCCAGTAGGCAATGCAACAAAATGCATAAACCAATAATGACAAACCTGCCCAATTCAGAACATTTCCATCATAAAAGTCTATTTACACACACACACACACACACACTATATATATATATATATATATATATATATATATATATATATATATATATATATATATATATATATATATATATATATATATATATATATATATATATATATAAAGCTTCTCGCATTTATTTTCAATTTCAGTTTTTTTTTTTGTGGGGGGGGGCAAAAGTCCAAAAACCAGGGACACATTTTAAACATTGGATATGGATGCTTCCTCTAACTTGAACTTCCACCTTATAAATTCAGTATGCACCAAGCATTTAGATTTCTAGTTAAATCAATGCATACATTGTAGATCATTATTAAGTTACACAAATTAGACTACTTTTCTCTGCTTTTATTGACTGAAGAAAGAGGAAGTACTTTTTCAGATATACCTCTGCAGCTAAAGAGATTGAGATTTTATAAAGTTTAAATAAGAATTTTTTGGCTATTTTTTGTCATAGATTTCCCTGCCGGAAAGCTGAGCAGCAACCGCAAATCTGATACTGTGGGTGTATGCAAACTTGATGTAGAGCCCACCGTGAGAGCTGATTGTACTGACATTCTCTCCTTCTTTCTTGTGACCTAACAAAGGAGATGGTACGTAGGTTTCCTTTTTCTTTTATGTTTTGAACGTTGTTATTTTGCTACACTACATTACTATCTGTTAGGTATAACGGAATGCTGCAAAAACCACCTTCCATATCTTGAATGGTTGTAGCTGCCAGTTTGTATTTTAAGGTATTTCAGTAATTATAATCACAGAGCTGCAACATGATCCTGGATAATAAATTTGTAATTTGGGCATTGAATAACGACGGGAAATTTGTCCCATAAGATGTTATGCCTTACAAAAAGGTTAGATATATTTTGTCCACAGCGCTTATTAAAATAGAAGAATGTTAACAGTTTTTTAAAAGCAAAGTTTTATTTTTTTATAGGAGTTTACTGTATGCAATTATAACAGTTATAGGGCTGCAACAGTATGTTTGATGATTTTGCAAACAGTAGGTTCAGTTGATGGTGTGCCATAGCAGGCAGCTGTTTTGAGTAGTACACACACTGCTTCAAGATTCCTGCTTCCTGCTCTCCGTTTTTTTTTTTTGGACTTTGTGCACATTTTAAACATTGCTTATATAATTTTGGAAAGTTGCTAGAATAAAATGTGATGTTACTAACATGCATTTCACTGCCAACTGTTCATAATTTTGTAGCCACGTCCACGCTAAGAAGCGTATACATATATCAGTAAATAAGCAAAGAACCAAAAAACACCAAAAATGCACAAGGAGGACAACAAATCAATAAGCAAAGAAGAAGCTCTGCACATGCAAAAATAAGGTATAAAGAAGGAAATGGAGGAAGAAAAGCATAAATCATCTCTTTTTTGAAACTTATAAACAGTTGGCATAAATCATTCACTTTCCCTAATTCCCATCACTGTTAGAAGGCTTTGAACATAAACAAACAAGAGACCTATATTTATTTGTTGTGCTAATGTAGTCCATAATAATAATAATGATAATAATAATAGGCACATGTGTGTGTGGCAGGGTATAGTGGGTGCAAGGGTTTTTTATGCTGTTAAGATCAGATATGTATACAGTGGATTAAATGCCACAGCACAGTTTAAGCAAAAAAAAAATGCAAGTTAGCAAACTATTGCATCTAAATATTAAGAGGACACACAAACAATAAAAACTGTGAGCTTTTTGCTGAGAATGTGCACACACACACACACACACACACACACACACACACACACACACACACACACACACACACACACACACACACACACACAGACACACACCCCTACCTAAGCAGCATTTACCTGAAATAAATAAGCCAAACATTTCCTTCCCATCCCACTCGCAGATCCATTAGCAGCAGCAGTGAAAGCAGCCAGCAGCATCAGTCGTTTCCTTCCCCACTCACACTCGCAGATCCTCTTCCTAAGTGTTTCCTTCCTACTTGGAGATCCATTAGCAGCAGCAGTGAAAGCAGCCAGCAGCAGCAATCGTTTCCTTCCCCACTCACACTCGTAGATCCTTCCTGCTTGCAAAAGCAGCCAGCCATTCAAAATGTCCTACCCACTCGCAGACAGTCGGAAATGCATGCACATGAGCACATGAGCCCTTGAGCTCGATTTCAACAGGCTGACAGAGCTGACGTCATCGTGCACATGATGACATCAGCTCAAAACCGTGAGAAAACAATTTAAAACAAAAATCTGGATACATTCGGAAATGAAGGGGTGCCACTCAGGAATCATGACACCCCATTATTTGAGCCCAAAATTGGCAAAAAACGAGTAATTTGGTACAGTTGGGAGTTATGGCTGCATCACACTGTGATATAGTTCTGCTGACACATTACATGGACAAATGAAAAGTGAGGGTGATCATTGAGAATAAGTGCTTTACAGTACATGAATTAAAAAGGCATTTGTATAGGTACATGGACAAGGCTAATTTGAACACTATAAGTCTTTTATAAGATGAACCTAAAAAAGGCTTCATTCCAGTTACCTGTAGCTCATAGATCCAGTGTTACATATTAAACCAAAGCTAGACATCTATACCAACCTTTCTGCTGCTGGAGTTAAATCACAATTTTCAGTTATCTCAAGCAAAGTTCTCATTCGTAGGTTCATAGGTTTGCACTAAGCTTTTAGCCAAGATCACCAAGAGATTTACCCAATATCAGTAGAAGATTAATAATGTCTCCCAGTAAGTAGATATCTTCCATTTACCCTAAGTCAGCCCTAGGCTTAGCAGATATAGTCTATCTTTCACAAAGCCAAACTGATATGTATTGAGGAATATAGTCACCTATGTCATTATTTATTAGTTCAGCTATAGTACTTTTCATAATATAACTTAAGCAACAAAAAATCTGTAATGGCCAGAGTATATAGATGAAGTAGAGACCTGATTGCCCAGAAGCTTTTTCTTTTTGTTGTAGAGTTTGTTGTGTGGGAGTGCCACCATAAGAGTTTAGTTTAAACTTTTCATTATGTTTACATCAGATGGGTAGAGGTGCCCCAGTATACCAGTGCAGTAGATACTAAAGCTCAAAGGAGTACATACCAACCTCTGCTATAAAGTTGGCTGAGGAGGTATAAAATGTGTGATTGTTATAAGATCTGTAAATAATAATTAAATGGTTTTGTAAGAATCTATGAATGTAGAGGCTACAAGGCAGGTTTTCAGGGGGAAAGTCACAATGAACTAGTCATTACTGATTACAGATGGAATAACAAACAGAGCGGTACAATTGGAGGATACATTTATAACAATGTGATGTAGAAGACTGACATCTCTAGTGGCAGGGGGATGATTTTGTCAGGTGCACTGGCATTTTATAAAGTCCAGAAATATTTGGGTATATTTGTTGTTGCCAGTATATGTTTTTCAGTATATATGTAGATAGTTAATGTCAACCTTAAAAAATTTATTTGGTCCAATGGTTAACTTTTCTATCTGATTAAATGGATTGAGCTTGCTTTGACAGGACCATTGATGTAGCTCTGTAATTGGCTTTAATATGATCATTAATTTTTCTGAATATTATTAAGGTTTCAATCAGTGTCGTATTTGTGTCATGTGGGAATCTGGCACAAGGCAATGTGGGTGGTTGCTTTCCTTCGCATTCAGACACTGGGTCATACAACATAATTCCGTTCAGCAGGGTAAACCAAATCTTCAACATAGTTATGAAAATAACATGATTTTATTTAGCTTCCTAACTTTTTGCCATTGACATCTGCAACAGTCCCTCTTTCCCATTCCCTAAGAGAAGGAAAACATATATCCAAATCCTGTCATAACCCTGTAGGTAGGCCCCACTCTCCCAGAAGAGAATGACTTCCATGGCTTACTACCTCTAATTCTGCCCAGGAGAGAATGACCTCCATGGCTTATTACCTCTAATTCTGCCCAGGAGAGAATGACCTCCATGGCTTACTACCTCTAATTCTGCCATTTCCCCTTAAAAAGGAGTGACAGCCAAGAAGTAAGCAAAATACATACGGTTTGAGGTAGGGATTTTTACTTACACAGAGAAAGAGAAAGGGAAAACTTATTTTGGCAGAGCAAGTGTGATACTAAAGGCATCACTGCCGACAACACCAGCTCAATCATGCCTGCCCAACCACAGAGCAAATCTGCAAGTCCAGAAAATAAGCTTTTTAAAGCTAGCACTGTTCCTTTCAACTTTCACCTCTGCTGCCAGTTAATTTATTTACCAGAATACAGTACTGGTACAAAATATTAGAGCTACATTGTTATTATAAAGTTCCAGTATTATCTACTTTTCCCAAACCATAGCCGAATCCTGTATTTTACTACTATAGCCACTACAGTACATATAACTGAAAGGATTGTATAAGCAGCTGTTACCCAGTGTTTGAATTCCTCACTGTAGCAGTAGCCCTTAGGCTATATGGGGTGTTTTCTGGCCAAAAACAATGATTGGCCAGCTTCAAAAAACTCTGTCCCCCCAACTCCTTTATTCTGACTTCTGACTGGCTAACCCCATGAAGGGAAATCAACTTTATGAGTGAAGCTGTCCTCAGGACTTTCTTGCCCATACAATAAAAGAAGAGCCTGACATCCTGAAATAACCAATCAATATTAACAATAGTACATATAAAGTAGAAAAAAACATAACCTTACTTTATATCATAACTACACGCTATATACAAGAGTTAGGGGATGGAGGGTAGGTTTGTCTACTGCAGCAGTGAGGAATTCAAACATGTCTTGTTATGGGTAAGTGCAACTTACGTGATTGTACTATGCTCATCATTCTCACAGCCGCAGTAACCCTTAGGCTATACGAGTTGAATACTGATGATTATCCATCCTGGGAGGAGAATGGATATGGAGCTAGGAGACCCTGGAGAATGGTCAAAACAAAGAGTGACCTGGACCTAGAAAAATAATCCAGTTTGTAATGCTTTGTAAAAATATGTGCAGATGACCATGTAGCTTCCTATAGAATGTTTCTAGAGTCCAGCCCTTTCCAGAATGCCATTGAAGAAGACAAGACTCTAGTGGAAATTGCCTTGATACTGCCTGGAATGGATTTGCCATAGCTGGAATAATAAAAGAAGAAAAGCAATAGCTAAGGACAAGTACCTGGAAATGTCTGTTTAGACCTAGGGTGTCCCTTTTATACCCCAGAAATAAATAGCTGATTAGCTTTTCTAAAGGGCTTAATTCTGTTAAATTTGTACCTGAGCTGCTTATGCATGTCCATAGAATGCAAAACCTGTTCCCCCTGATTTTTAGGTTCTAGGAAGAAAACTGGAAGTCTGATATCTTGACTGAAAGTAAACTTTGAAAATTCTCTGGACATGAATGAGGGGTTTGTTTCTTAAAGATATCCTGTCTCTATAGAAATCCAATAGGGTTCACCTACCAAGAAAGTATGCAACTCAGATGCTGTTTTTGTAGATGTAAGAGCAAATATTAGTCCAGTTTTCTGAGTGCAGAACCTTAAATCAGCATTATAGATAGGTTCAAAAGGTGACAGTCAATTTCTCCAGCACAGAGTTGAGATCCTAAGGAGGACCAACTTGTTTTTGAGGAGGTTTCAGGAATAAAACTTCTTTCAGAAACTGTTTCACAACAAACAGAAGAACGAAAAGGATACAAGGCCAGAAATGCTGAAATGGCTGCAAGATTAACCTTTATATATGAATAGGTGAGACCAGAGTCAAATAGCTCAGACAAATATTTGAGCCTCAGTGGTACCAATTCCCTGATGCGCCTTTGGTTATTGGTTAGGCACCAGCTAAAAAAAATCACTTCCACTTAATAATGTAGGATTTTCTAGTAGCATGTATTATTGCCTCCTTTAGTACCTGCTGCATCTTTTTGTGA
Source organism: Protopterus annectens (assembly GCF_019279795.1). Lineage (NCBI taxonomy): Eukaryota > Metazoa > Chordata > Ceratodontiformes > Protopteridae > Protopterus > Protopterus annectens. The sequence continues at coordinate 209,429,255 of NC_056738.1, forward strand.
AATAAGTGCCTAAAAGGTTTTGAAATTGAATCATCCAGGCAGTCAGTTGAAGTTTATTGATACTGGGGTATTGGGGTATCAAACTCCCAGTCTTGTGTGACTAGTTTCAGTTTGTGAGGAAGCTTGTAGTAATTTCCCTTGGCCAGTTCCATAAGAAGGGAGAACCAGTGCTGAGTGGACCAGAAAGGGGGGGGGGTCACCAAAATTATTTTAGTGGTATCCTTTTGAATCTTCAGAATTACACTGGATATCAGTGGCAAAGTTGGAATTGCATGAGGGAACATTTTATTCCAAAGCATTGAAAATGAATCTATCTTCCAGGCTTGCATGCAAGGAGCCCTGGAACAAAACTTTTTAGTTGACTGTTTCAAAAGTAGGTGACTGGATCTATTTGAGGTGTTCCCTACAACCGGATCAATTCCTGGAAGACCACTCCATTCAGTTTCCATTTGTGATGGTCTGTACTGGTCCTGCTCAGCTTGTCTGCCACTATGATTTTGTTCTGATGGAATGTAAGATGGACTAAGAGTTAAGACATGCTGCAGAGAGAACTCTCAAGCCACCAGTGCTGACCTTCTTATATGGTACAGTCTTATACCTCCATGCTTGTTCATATACCACATGACTGTGGTATGTTCCATAATCACCTGAAAAGGTCCTGGGGACCAAAAGTGATGAAGAGAATGCATGGATCACAGCCACTGTCTCTTTTCAGTTAACATGATTTGGTCTGTCCAAAGGATTCCTTAGACCTTGCAACTTTACCCATTTGGAAACTGAAGCCTATGGTTATAGGACTATGGTAATATGCATCTTTTACATCTAGAGTTACCAAGTAACTCATGTGAGGAATGAAAGGTAACAGTTTATGTAAGATCAACATTTTGAACTTTGGAACTTTCACATACATATTTAAAAATGAAAGATATAGTAGTGGTCTCCAAGAAGTATCTCTTATTAGTACCAGAAGCATTCAATAATAGAAGCCTTTGCCCCTTTGACTTAAAGGCACTGGTTCTATAACTCTCAGGGTGTGCAAAGACAGAAGAACCTGATGAAAAAATTCTGCTTGGTTTTGGGGGTGGAGAGGTAGCTCCCCGAAATGAGTTTTTTGTCTCCAGTGCCATATGTAACCCTCCTACACCACATTTAACACCCAGGAATCTGAAACAATCTTAAGCTAAAAGGGAAATGTTGAAGGCAAGTTTTTTTAGAGGGGGAGGACAGATTTATAGAGATATTGGCCAGTGGTAGAGGGTAAGAAATGCTGACATAGTCATTTTGTATTATTGGTCTATCTCTTTCTCTGAAACAACCCCATTTTTTTGTTACCCTCTGGTCATTTGCAGTCTGCACTCTTGTGGGAGGAGAGGCTAGATTCTGCCCTTCTGACCTGGGAATTTCTGGTTAAAAGCTAATTGTGCCTGCTTATTTGAACTGTTTCTTTCTGAAATTGGTGCACCTCGGTTGCTGTAGCATAGACTAGATTCAGGCATCCTGAATGTAGTTTTGTTTGTATAACTTGAGTACTAATTCAGGCCATCTCTTTTGGAGAAATTTCCCCTGCACCCTAGTGGCAGGAGTGTGCAGTTAGAACTTGTCTGATTGAAGACTGCTGGAACAGGGCTCAGTTTTGAGCTTTTTTACTGGTTAATTGGGTAATTTATTTCAATCAGTTTGCTCATTTTATATTGTTATATAAAAAATTGCACTTTATTCATCTGCTTTTACTGTATTTGTGTTTCTTCCTACTTTATTACTTTATTTTGCTTTTGCTGCTTGTTCTTAAAAGTACTTAATTGCATTTATTCTCCTGTATTTATTACTGCTTGTTAGTAGCCTGATTAAATTGTAACTGTTATTCTAAGCCTTTGGTTGAGGCACGTGGGCTTCAGACCAGTTGTTTTACATTAAGAAAGTTTGTGGTCTGCACTGTTGTGGCAGGACAGGTAGCTTACATCCTTCTAAGTTGGGAGTTGCTGATTGAAGGCTTAGTGTCTGTTATTCTTAAAGTGTATTAGTTCTGGTTTAAGCACTTGGGCTTCAGGCCAGTTATTTTACATTAAGAAGGTGGGGTCTGCACTCTTGTGGGAGGAGAGGGCAGATTCTGCCCTTCTGAGCTGGGAGTTTCTGGTTAAAGGCTTATTGTGCCTGCTTATTTGAACTGTTTCTTTCTGAAATTGATACGCCTTGTTTTCTGTAGCATAGACTAAATTCAGACATTCTGAATCTAGCTTTATTTGTATAACTTGAGCACTAATCCAGACCATCTTTTTTTGGAGAAGGTTCCCCTGCACCCTAGTGGCAGGAGTGTGCAGTTAGAATTTGTCTGATCGAAGACTGCTGAAATGGGGCTCAGTTTTTTGCTTTCTATTGGTTAATTGGTTAAATTGTTTAAATCAGTTGCTCATTTGCTACTGTTATACTAAAAAAAAATATATATATATATATACATATATATATAGATATATATATATATATATATATATATATATATATATATATATATACACTTTATGCATTGCCGCTTAGCTAGGGTTAAAGTATTCCCGGTGCCATAAAGTGTGCTCTTCAAATTTTCCCTTAGAACTAGCCAGTTTTTTTCGTTTTAGCACTAAAATCTGTTTCTTTGACCTCAGCACTTGTTCAGAACTCATTGTAAGCACTAAATAAGCTCCACATTACTACAGCACTCAATTTCCTCACTTGTCTAAAGGAAAACAGTTTTTAGTACTTAATAAATAAGCACATATCCAGGCATGTCTAAGGGTCAGCTCTCTGTGTTTTCATCTGTCTACCTGATGAATCTGGGCATCTTGGGGCAATGAAGAAATTGACTCATGTACACAGACAATGCTCTCCTCCTACCACACAATACTACAACCTGTGAGAGATGCACTTATATAGCCAAACTGGAAGCAAAGCTCTCTTCACCCCAGACTGGACTAGACAGTCAAGTGGAGAACGTAAACACTTGCACCACACCACACTCATCACATAGTCCCTCAAAACCTACAACACCAAACACACACATAGAAACACAAAACACACACCTACATTCTAGGAAGCTCTCAATAAAAATCTGCTCAAGCAACAGAGACCTGCAAAGCAAAAACGCAAGCAACCTCCACCCCTGAACACAACACAAATGACACATAGCCCACAAACTCAGTGTGCCACTCAACCACAGCCCATAAGGCATAACAATGTATCCAATACTTTAGTCATAGGTGACTCTATAGTCAGGCACACTGATGTTCCACTCACTAGGCTAAACAAGGAGAAAGTTACTGTCAGCTGCCTGTCAAATGCCAGGATCCACCACATAGCGCATGCACTCAGATCACTCCACAAGTACAAATATGAATCTGTCATTGTCCATGTTGGTGTGAATGACCTGAGATGTACCTCCCTGGACTACATAAAAAGAGACATGGAGGAGCTCTATGATCTTGTAGACCAGGCAGGTATGACCCTAGCCCTGAGTAGCATCCTGCCATCACCCAGAATGATACCACAGTACAAGGACAAAATGATTGACGTCAATAATGGGCTAAGCTTTTGGTATCATTCTAAGGTGATCCACCCCTATAGTGCCTTTTTTAGGCAAGGTTCAAATGACAAATTCACTACCTTAACAGGTACAAGTAAGCAAAATATGAGGGTAATGCTACTCAATGCTAGAAGTCGAAACCTCAAAATGCATTCACTTGAGGCACTCCTTAAAATGGAGAACATCAACATCTGTGCAGTGACAGAGATCTGGTTCAAGGCTCCAGGGAGCACCTCTGCATTACCAGGCTATAATTCATACCACACCTTTCGGCCACCTAACCTGAACTGAAACACTAAAGATGGGGGCGTGACCATATTCATTAAAGATATCCACACTTCCAGGCTAGCTGCTCAGCATAATGCATCCGAGATTATCCAAGCGCAACTAACTCTGGGGAAGACCGCAATCCAAATTGTAACTTGCTATAGATCCACCACCATGTCCTTGAATTCCTACTCCTCATTTCTTGATACACTGGAAAATTTTAGGGTACAACCCAACACACTAATAACAGGCGATTTCAACTAGTCCACCATTAACTGGGAAAACTACTCATGTACCAACGTTTTCTTGAATTCATAAATTCCATTGCCTTGGATCAACTTATCCACACCCCCACTCGGGGCAGCAATATCCTAGACCTGGTCATTAACAACATGGGCGACCGGTGTCCCACACCAGAGGTCAATTCCTCATTGGTCAGATCTGACCACAAGCTAATCACCCTAGACATCCACATGCTACCCCCAGCCCCATTAGGGAAACCACCATAATTTCTCCAAAGCCAGCTTCACACTTCTAAAGACAGAAGTGGCAAACTTCATGACACCCATGCAGATGGACAATAGAGGTACAACTGCTGAATCCTACACAAATGCACTTTATAAGCACTTACACAAGTGCATGGATCATGCTATCCTTAACAGAACCAAGATGCTGTCCTCCAAAAAAAAGAAGCCAATCTGGTGGTCTCATGCCATAAACAAACTCTACAACAGAAGAAAGAAACTGTTGCAAAAATGAGTAAAATCCCATGATTGGAGAAATTTCCTGGTCAGCCTTGGTAAGAAGTTGAGATCCCTCATAAAATCTTCCAAAGCTAGTTATGAAAACAAATTGTCACTGATTCTAAAGACAACCACAAAGCATTCTATAGCTATGTCAAGAATCTCAATGACAACACTCAGATCTGCTCTGAGTTACAGCACAATGGCACTAAATATACAGAACCAACTGATATTGCCAACATCCTGGCAGATAGGTTCAGTGCTAACTTTACCCCCCTCTCACCCCCTAAAGGGCCCATCTCTATACCAGAAGAATGCAAAGTTCCTATAATCACGCCTGCACAGGTAAAAAACACACTCTCCAAAGTCAAGAACACAGCATCCATGGGACCTGACAACATCCCAGGTTGCATTCTACATGAACTGCAGAATGAACTGGCACCCCACCTAAGCACCATGTTCAGTCATAGCCTCACCTCAGGCATTGTGCCCACTGAATGGTGCACAGCGACGGTTATCCCATTCCACAAAGGGGGAGCCACCACGGACCCTGGGAACTACCGCCCCATTAGCCTAACGAGCCTATTATGCAAGGCCATGGAACATGCCATCATGGATCGTATACACAAAGAAATTGGTAATCTCCAAACTCTGAACCCTATCCAGTTTGGGTTTGTAAAAGGCAGATCATGTCTCCTAAACCTGATAGACTTCTTTGAAGCAGTCACCAAAGTCGTAGACGATGGTATAGGGTTCACACAGCCTATCTAGATCTCGCCAAGGCTTTTGACACCAGCCCCACTCTGGAATTATAGATAAACTCACTAAACTAGGTATAAATCCCTATGCAACAAGATGGATGGGTTGCTAACTGGCTCACTGACAGAACCCACACTGTGAAAGTAGCAGACTCCAAATCTGACTTCAGACCAGTGACAAGTGGAGTACCAGAGAGTTCAGTCCTGAGTCCTCTCCTGTTTGGTATCTACTTTTCTGAAGTACAGGCTGACACAGAAGGTCTTTGGCTAATGAAGTTCACAGATGACCGCAAACTAGGAGCCATAATTGAAACTCCTAATGATGTGGACATCCTACAAAAGGGCCTCACGGAGACAGATGCCTGGTGTCAAAGCCATGGCCTCAAGCTCAATGCTAAAAAGTGCAATGTCATCCCCTTTGGTAAAAACTCTGTAACCATGAGCTACCACATAGGTGGTAATCTACTTAACACCGAAAGTATGATAAGAGACCTTGGGACCCAGGTGGACAGTAGTCTCTCCTTTGATTATCACATCGCCACAGTAGTCAGGAAATCCTTCTACATGGCACACCTCATCACAAAAGTTTTCTCATCCAGGAAAAAAGAGGTCATTGTTCCCCTCTACTCATCCTCATTAGACCCATTATAGAGTACAACGCCCCTTTTGGTATGTACCTCACAAGACATCTACAACAACTGGAAAGGCTGCAAAAATACCTCACAAAGAGGATTACCAGCCTCAAACAGATGCCCTATGCAGACCGTCTCAAAAAACTCCAACTTTACTCCATCACATATCGCCTACTCAGAGGCGATCTCTGCCTAACATACAAAGCTATGTCAAACCCAGAGCTGTTGGACATGCTCCACTTAAAGAAATCCCAATACCTCCAAGTTACATGCTCTAGGGACCTAAACCTTGTCACTACAATAAACTGAACATGCCGGAGGAATAGATTCCTGTCCCAGAGAATTCCCATACTCTGGAGCAAACTACCTATTTATATCAAACAAAGCTCCTCATTAGCACTCTTCAAGAAAAATCTTGATTATTGGATGGAAAATAGGAAATTCACCCTGAGGATCACCTCTGTGGCTCTGCTCGACAGGGGCACAGAAAAATAATTTTCTTGGGTGACGAAACCAGGGTACCTTTTTGGCAAGGCTTATATAGGCTCTAGGGTCAATAGCCTAGTACTTACCTATGAACCTATTTATTTTTTGCACTTTGTTTGCCTGAAATGGGTCAAACAATACATCCTTCTCTAAAGCTGAATCCAAGACTTCCAAGACTTCAGGCTTTACCTTATCAGCAAAGATTTGATTACATAATCAAGGATATCTTCTCAAGAATGTAGCAGTGGTGCTAGACACAGTATCTGCACAATCACACAAACACTTCAAAGCATATTTAGATACAGGAGAAAGGATAGAAACAGTTTAGTTATAAAAATGCCTTGATGTCTGGGCATTAGGATAAGTACAAACAGCATTGGGCATCAGGATAAGTGCAAACAGCGTTTAGCACATCCTCCAGAACTGGCAGTATATTGGGATGGAAGAGGAATGAAGTATATTCATTTGTAACATATCATTATATCTCTTCAGTTCAGGAGGAACAACTATCTGTTCTTATAAAATATCTCATTTATCCTGACAAAGGTCTGATTAAAAGAAAATTTTTCTACATGAAAATAATAATTAAATTTTCCTCTTATTCAAAGAGAGTTGGGCTTGGAAAGCTACAGGAGAATTCCTTATCACTATCAAAATCAGAATCGTTATATACTTTGTTTCCTCAGGAATCATTTTACAAGGAATGTCCATCTATAAAGGATTCTGCATACCAGAATTCACTGCCTGTAATGCCTGCCTAGCCAAGGTAAGAAACAAATCTTTTTTAACAGTAATAACTTCAATTAGAAGAGTGATGTTTAACTTGTCTTTTAATAGGAGTTCCAGCATAAGAAGACTGACTTGAAGGTGGGATGTCTGCCTGGTCTAATGTTTTTTTGCCCCAGTTACCCCAAAAAGAATCTCTCAAAGAGTCTTCCAGGGTCAGGGAAGATGGCTCTCCCATGCCTGGATTGAACACTGGAACAGCCTAAGAGAATGTGGGTATCCCCCAGTTCTTCCTAGCCAAAAGGACTACAAAAGAGAAAGTCAAAGAAGAAAGTGAGTGGCCTGAGAAACAATCAATAGCCACTGCAGGTTCACCCACTATTGGCTGAGGCATAGGCTAAGTCTGCAACAATGGCAAGGACTCCTAGTTAAGTGTTTTTTTTTGTCTTTATAAGTACTGTGGGAGAAGAGCCAGCATGACTGTAGTACCTATGCTGTAATTGAGGAAAAAGCAAAAACAGGGGTAAATGTAGCTGAAGTGAGTCGGTCGAAAGGTAAGTTGTACATGCATAACACTTTCCCTCACTTCCTCAGATTATAAACTGCAAAAGTAGAACAGAATTCCCCTGTTAGAACTGTTCAAGCAGTCAAGTACACATACTGAGAGAAAATGACAAGTATGTTGTCACAAAGTGAGCATAAGTATTCACTAACACGCAGTTCCCCAACCATTTCTCTGTAAACTTTCCTGTTCCGCAAAGTTCAAAGCTTACTCAAGCAGTTCACAGCTCGTTTCACAAAATTAGCTTTAAGTACCTTAATGAACACACTAAAAATAGTTGTCTCTGAAAGGAAATTTTTGATATTAAGAAAAAAATATTGTGCTTCTTAAGGGGGAAATACTGCTTTTAGTATATATTAAAAAAAATATATAAATTCTATTTTTCTTAAATAGGCGATAATTTCTGAGTAGAGGCGTTCTCCAACTGGGACTTATTTGCCAGAAATGAAGCTCTAGCAATTATTGCAATTGAGAAGTCCAAGAGATGTTTCTTCTTGAGAAAGCAAGAAAGTATTGATGAAAGCTTCACTCTCACTGCTGATTTCCCTCCATGGGATTAGTCAATCAGCAGTCGCTGAGAAAGAGTTGGGGGGGGGGGGGGGGCAGAGCTTCTTGAAACTGGATGGTCATTGTTTCCTGGGCAAGAAACAACATGTATAGTCTAAGGGCTATTACAGCAGTGGGAATGATGGCCATCTGTTGCACACTCAAACATAAGGTGATTTGATTTGATGCTTAGACATCAGATGTAAAACATTCAGTAATCAGGTAGCTTTACACATTTGTGGCAGGTCATTTAAGCTGTAGTGCATAAACAGTACAGAACAGAAGATTAAAAATTAAGATAAAAAAGATAATGTGTGGGGAGATGCTATAACAATGAACTTCTCTAGACTAACTACCAATTCCTGCAATGCTGGGTGGTGAACACTAGACAGCAGGGAATTTTAAATATTACTACAAGTCAATTAAAAAGTTAATTTTAAGTTCATAGGACACAAGTGAGAGGGTGGGGGTATGTCCATGGGAGGGGGTTGCAATACCCCTAAATGACTGCACTTAAGACTTCTGGACAAAACCAGGAGGAACACTAGATGACACCAATGAGGGTTTTTAAGTATTATTCTAAATCACTTAAAAAATTAATAGAGCAACAGGTCTAGCATCACAATGCAATTTCTGAACAATAAGAAAAATGAAATTCTAATGTATGGCTTGATTGACTGTAATCATTTGAGATTTACAAGGGGCAGGGAAAAATAGACTATATTAAGAATGTTGTATAAACTAGGTGGGCAGTTAAGAGCTATGGTGGTGTGCCACTCTGTGTGTGTGTGTGTGCGTGTGTGCGTGTGTGCGTGTGTGCGTGTGTGCGTGTGTGTGTGTGCGTGTGTGCGTGTGTGTGTGTGTGTGTGTGTGTGTTTGAATGTGTAAGTGTGTGGGGGAGAATGAATTCATCACACATGGGCTACAAGAGGTAATTACCATAGAAAAGTGATAACTAGCACTAGAGGTAACACTATGCAATTCAGAGACATGCAAATTAGCCTATAATTATGTTTCCTTATTGCAACTAACATGTTTCTGAATCACATTGTCCATGAACACAGAAACTGCTTGGCTGCAGAAATTTCCAAGAGTGTAGAGTAAACTCTCTAAATCCTGCCCTGTTCTCACATGCAATTTTTCCTTAGAATTCCACTATGAATTCCATTTTTTTATTGTGAATGGAATTCACAGTATTGTTATTAAACTGACATCAAGGAATATCATTCATTAGCAATTTTGTGAACTAAAGTCTCTTGTATCCACCCTTTCAGTTGATTAAACTTGTTATTGCAGTTAACCCTTGGCTTTATTTATTTATTTATTTTGATTTTAGAGTTCAGTGGAAAAAGATTTTATCCACACCTTGAGTATTACATGAAAAAAAATTGAAACTTTTGTTTCTTCATCATTTTTATCAAAGAGGAATCATCTCTATTCAGTAAGCTAATAAATGACAGGAAGGGCAGAAATAATCCTGCTCTGAACAGATACTTTGAATTTCATCATATCTATGAAACCTGACTAACCATAATTTTTCCGTCATTTCCTGATCCAGCAGGTGGTTGAGAGCGAAGTCAATGCATTTACAAGTCATCACTGAATGAATTGCAATTTTGTTATTACTTTTTCTCATCGGACATTATTGCAGCCTCTTTGTCTATTACAGAACTGGAAGTGTCTTTATCTCTCTCTTTTTCACTCTATATATACATGCATCCATCCACAACCCCTTTTTTTCCCATTATTGCACAGGGGTCGGGGTGTCACTTCAACAGTGACAGTCATCTAGATCCAAAGTTTACACTGCCGGGTGGCTAGCCCTGCTGTGGTAGTACATCTACACTCACACCTATGGCCAATTTAGAGTGTCCAATCCACAAACTGCATGTCTTTGGAGTGTGGGAGGAAGCCAGAGCATCTAGAGGGAACTCACGTGAATCCAGGGAGGACAGCCATACAGAAGGCACCCCAACTGAGAATCAAACTGGAGAACCTCTTGCTGTGAGGTGACAATGCTACCATTGGGCCTCTCTCTCTATATATATATATGTATATATATATATATATATATGTATATATATATATATATATATATATATATATATATATATATATATATATATATATATATATATATATATATCATTCACTCTATACATACATGCAGGTGTTTCTGCCTACTTTATTTTACTTTTGCATCATCTTAAAAGTATTCAGTTGTATTTATTACTGCTTGGTGTAACTCATTCTAAGCCTTTTGGTTTAAACACTTGGGCTTCGGACCAGTTGTTTTGCACTGAGAGGATTTGTGATCTGCACTGTAGTGGCAGAACAGGTAGCTTACATCCTTCTAGGTTGGGAACTGCTGATTGAGGGCTCAGTGTCTATTATTCTAAAAGTGTATTAATTCTGGTTTAAACACTTGGGCTTTTAGGCCAGTTATTTTACATTAAGAGTGTTCGTGGTCTGCACTCTTGTGGGAGGAGAGGCTGGACTCTACCCTTCTGAGCTGGGAATTTCTGGTTAAAGGCTTATAGTGCATGCATATCTGAACTGCTTCTTACTGAAGTTGGTGCGCCTTGTTTGCTGTGGCATAGACTGGATTAGGCCTGCTGGATCTAGCTTTGTTTGTGTAACTTGAGCACTAATCCAGGCATTCTCAAAAGTATTCAATTGTATTTATTACTGCTTGGTAGTAACTTGATTAAAGTGTAGCTATCATTCTGAGTCTTTTGGATGAAGCACTTGGACTTCAGACCAGTTGTTTTAAATTAGGAAGGTTTGTGGCATGCACTGTGGTGGCAGGGCAGGTAGCCTTCATCCTTCTAAGTTGGGAACTGCTGATTGAGAGCCCAGTATCTGTTATTCTTAAAGTGTATTAGTTCTGGTTTAAGCACTTGGGCTTCAGGCCAGTTATTTTACATTAAGAAGGTTCGTGGTCTGCACTCTTGTGGAAGAAGAGGCTGGACTCTGCCCTTCTGAGATGGGAATTTCTGATTAAAGGTTTATAGTGCCTGAATATTTGAACTGTATCTTATTGAAATTGGTAAACCTTGTTTGCTGTAGCATAGACTAGATCCAGGCCTGCTGAATCTAGCTTTGTTTATATGCTTGTTGTTTGTTTGCTTGTTATTTCCCTGGAACACTAATTCCACCTAATACGTGGCTTCTCAGCACTTCTGTGGATCACTAGTGATATCTGCATTGCTTACTGTACTTATTTCCTTGTTTCACTTGAAAGAAAGTTACTGTTTGTCGTTTTGCATTTAAGTTACCTGTAACACATTGCACTTAAGTTACCTGGCACTTGCTCACTAAAGCAATTATATAAGTCAGCACTAAAAATTAAAAGCACTACACCCTCACTCCCCACTGGCCCTTGTTTTCAATTATTAAGGAATTCCCAACATTATTCTAGCATGTCCAAAGATCAGTTGTCAGTCTCCTCTCCGGTCCAGCTGGTGAATCTGGGAATCTTGAGGCAATGTTACAACTGCCTCATGTACACAGAAAACCCTCTCCTCCTCCCAACAAATTCTAACACATGTGAGAGATGCAACCATATAGCCAAACTGGAGGCTAAGCTCTCTCAACTCAGTACTGGCATAACCAGTCAGGAGGAGAAGGAAACCACACTCACTACAATTCCAGTCTCACATAGACCTACCACAACAGCAAACCAAACACATAATCACACAAAAACATACTTGGAGGCTCTAAATAAAGATCTGCCTAAGCAGCAGAGACCTCCAAAGCAGACACCCAAGCAACCGCTACCCCAAAACAAAACATGTGCAACACATATCTCACAAAGCCAGTGTGCCAAACAGTCACAGACCTTAAGACTAAACAACACACCTGATACACTTGTAATAGGTGACTCTATCATCAGGCACACTGACGTCCCGCTCACCAGGCTGAACAAGGAGAGGGTCACTGTGAGCAGCCTGTCGGGTGCTAGGATCTGCCACATAACACAAGCACTCAGGTCACTCCAAGGCAAGTACAAATATAACTCAGTCATTGTCCATGCTGGTGTGAATGACCTGAGACGTACCTCCCTGGACTACATGAAAAGAGACATAAAGGAGCTCTCTGAGCATGTAGCCCAGGCCGGTATGACCCTGACCTTGAGTAGCATCTTACCCTCACCAAGAATGATGCCACAATATGAAGACAAGATGATCAATTTCAACAATTGGCTTAAGTACTGGTGTCATTCAAAGGGGATCCAATGCCTGTCAGCTTGGGATGATATGCTCGACAAGCCACGATGCTTCGCTAGGGATGGCTTGCACCTGTCACCCTGGGCTTTGGATATTGGCAAAGGCTCTTGCTACCCCATAGTGCCTTTTTAGGCAAGGCTCAAAAGACAAACCCACCTCCATAGGTATCACAAGGGATAAGAAACTAAGAGTAATGCTACTCAACGCCAGAAGTCTAAACCTCAAGATGCATGCACTTGAAACTCTCCTTAGCATGGAGAACATTGATATCTGTGCAGTAACAGAAACCTGGTTCAGAGCTCCCGAGAGCACCCCAGCACTACCAGATTATACCTCATACCATGCTTTTCGGCCCCAAAACTTGGACCGAACCACAAAAGGAGGGGGAGTATCGATATTCATCAAAGATACCCACACCTCCAGGTTGATGGCAAAGCACGAAGCATCAGAGACTATCCATGTGCAACTAACAGTGGGTAAAACTGCCTTCCAGTTTATAGCCTGCTACAGACCACCCTACCAAACCCAGGAACCCCACTCGGCCTTCCTGAGAACACTGGAAAATATGAAGGTCTCTCCAAACACCATTATATTGGGCGACTTCAACTACCCAAACATAGACTGGGAGCATTACTCTAGCTCCAACACCCTAGCCCAAAGATTCCTAGAATTTATAAACTCAAATGCTATGGAACAACTTGTTACCACTCCCACAAGAGGGGAAAACATACTGGACCTGATCATCACCAACATGGGGACTCTATGCTCCAGACCAGAAATGTATCCCTCACTGGTAAGATCAGACCATAAACTAATCTCACTGGATATTCACATCCCGACCCCACCCACTGCCCAGAAAACCACAGTGAAAAACTTCTCTAAAGCAAATTTCACACTCCTCAAAACCAAGGCAGAATCCTTCAAAGCCCCCGGGCCTGTGGAAAATATGGCCCAGACTGCAGAATCCTTTATAAAATCATTGTATGAACACCTTCAGGAATGCATGGATCATGCGATCCCAAATAAAACCAAGACCCAATCCTCCAAAGGCAGACGTCCTGTCTGGTGGACCCCAGCCATAAACAAACTATACAATAGAAGGAGGAAGCTACTAAATGATAGAGCAAAATCCCAAAAAGGGAAGGCATCACTGATCAGTATTATCAAAAAACTACGGGCACTCATAAAATTGTCTAAGGCCAGCTTCGAGAGAAAGATTGCACAGGACACTAAGGATAATCACAAGGCTTTCTTTAGTTATGTTAGGAACCTGGGTGGTAATTCCCAGATATGCTCAGAATTAGTCCAAAATGACAAAAAATACACTGAACCCACAGACATTGCCAACATCCTAGCTGACAGGTTCAGCGCAAACTCCCCCCACCAAAGGGCAAATATCTATCCCAGCAGAGTGCTGCCCCCATGACATCTCAGATGCTCAGGTAAGAGCCGCCCTCTCCAAAGCAAAAAACACAGCATCAATGGGACCAGACCGTGTCCCAGGCTGCGTCCTACATGAACTCCAAGAAGAGCTAAACCCAAACATAAAACTACTGTTCAATCTCAGCCTTACTACAGGATATGTGCCCAAAGAGTGGCATACAGCAACAGTGGTCCCTCTCCATAAAGGTGGTGCCTCAATGCATCCTGGAAACTATCGCCCCATAAGCCTGACTAGCTTGGCCTGCAAAGCTATGGAAAGGATCATCATGGACCTCATAAATAAAGATATTGGGGACCTTCAGACACTGGATCCTACCCAGTTCGGCTTTGTTAAGGGCAGATCCTGCCTCTTAAACTTGGTTGATTTCTTTGAAACAGTCACCAAGGCGATTGATGAGGGGAAGGTGGTCCACACAGCCTACCTGGTCCTCGCAAAAGCCTTCGATACAATACCCCACTTGGGCATTATAGATAAGCTCACCAGCTTAAATATAAACCCCTATGTCACTAGATGGATTGCAAACTGGCTCAAGGACAGATCCCACATGGTTAGAATTGCTGGAGCCATGTCAGACTCCAAACCAGTTACAAGTGGTGTCCCACAAGGCTCAGTCCTGGGACCTCTCTTGTTCTGTATATATTTCTCAGAGGTACAGGCCAACACGGAAGGACTGTGGCTGACCAAGTTCGCAGATGACTGCAAACTGCGCCATAATCGACTCTCCAGCCGACACAAGCATCCTCCAAAAGGGCCTCATAGAAACAGACAACTGGTGCCAGAGCCATGGCCTCAAGCTAAATGCCAAAAAGTGTATAGTCATCCCCATTGGCATAAACAAAGTGCCCACAAATTACCACATAGGTGGTAATCCATTAAGTACAGAAGAAGTAATTAGGGACCTGGGGACCCAAGTTGATAGCAATCTCTCATTTGACAACCACGTGGCCAAAGTGGTTAGAAAAACATTTTATATAGCCCACCTAATCATGAAGGGATTCACATCTAGATCAGGGGACGTCATCGTGCCTCTTTACTCATCCCTCATCAGGCCCATAATTGAGTACAATGCTCCTTTTGGGATGTACCTTAGCAGACACCTGCAGCAACTGGAAAGACCCCAAAAGTACCTCACCAAGAGGATCAAAGGGCTCAAACAGATGCCATATGCTGCCCGGTTAAAGAAACTCCAGCTCTACTCAGTGGCATACCGCCTGTTCAGAGGCGATCTGTGCCTGACGTATAAAGCCATGTCCAACCCGGAATTAATGGACATGCTGCACCTCAGAAAATCCAAATCCCATCGAGCTACGAGCTCAAGAGACTTGAACCTCAGCACTGAAATAAATAGGACATGCTGGAAGGACAGATTCATAACTCAGAGGCTCCCTTCACTCTGGAATAAAATCCCAGTTCAGGTTAGGCAGAGTCCCTCATTGACTCTCTTCAAGAGGAATCTTGATGAGTGGATAGGAGATCGTAGGTTTACCCCTGGTATCACTTCTGTGTCACTGTTAGACAGAGGCACAGTATACTAACCTCGAAAAAGGGCATAGCAAAATAAATTTAAAATGGGTGGCGAAAGCCAGACACATTCTGGCTAGGCTTATAAATGCCCTAGGGCAGATAGCCTAGTATGAACCTATGAACCTATGAACCTATATCTGTTTGTCTGATAGCAATTTTGCAACTTTTTTGACAGTGTGTAAGCAATGTGTTTGAGTATGGAAATAGCTGAAATGCACTTCTTGTCAAGTGATGTTTATTTAAAAAACAGGCAGATTGAATATTTGCTGTTAGGGTAAGTGGGATTGGTGAGTGTGTGTGCATGTGTGGCAGTGTCTGCATGATTGTACCCACCAGCATATGAGGGATTCAGAGTCAGTCAGAGTCAGGGTTAGAGTAAAGGCTAGGTAAAGCAGAAAATATAATGCTTTGTGTGTGTGTGTGTGTGTGTGTGTGTGTGTGTGTGTGTGTGTGTGTGTGTGTGTGTGTGTGTGTGTGTGTGTGTGTGTGTGTATGTCTGAGTGCGTGTGTGAGTATTTTAGGTTAGGGTTAGAGCAAGAGGTAGGTAAAGGATAGTTTCAGTGTTGTGCATGTTTAACGTTCTACTTGATAATACAACGCTTTAATGTTTTTAAAAATTATATTAAACACCTTCTTGGTATTGTTTTCCCAAAACACAGAATAAACTGCAAGACAGAAAGAAAAAAAAAAAAAAAAAAAAACATACCAAAATGGTTTAAAAAAGATCATTACTTTCTGCCTTGCATTTTAGTAAATCCTGCTCCCAAAAATCTCAGCTGACAGCTTGTATTCATCTTAATCTTCTGTAGCTAGCAAATGCCCATCACAATGTGTAGACTTTTTTGTTAAGAAATTTAGTGTTTTTATTAACTAATAATGCCAAGATAATTACTGCATTGTTGTGTTAAATTTATGCTGTTAATCACACAGTTCTACTTGTCTGTTACAAATTCCAGTATACTCCTATTGCCTTTGGTTTAGGTCATGGCTGAAAGTGTTCCTTGGACCAATTCACTTACTCAGTTAACAAAAGAGCAAATAAATAAACATTTTCCTCATTAGTGGTGTCTCTACGTTGGCTCACATTTGCATCTGTGCTGTTCTTTTTTAAAGCTGTAAAATAAAAGGAACTCTGTTGTCAAAGCTGTTGTTTTTCAATGGATGTGGGCCAGTGGCTCTCAACTGAACAATGGATTGTTTCACTGAAGTGTAAAATGCAAATACACTGCCTTGTTGTTGACATACAAGGCATACAACTTACTGGCAATAGCTCTTTGAAAAAGGCATGCGTGAAACCAGTTGGCAGCTATATTCACTCTTGACATACACAACAATTAACTGCCAATGCAGGGTGCCATGAAACTGTTTTTTTCACTAATTAGAAGTCATTTTGCATGGGCCTGGCTATTAAATGTCCCGCATGCAACACTATAATATAAACAGTAGTAAAGTCCATATTCCCCTCAAGCATGCATTTAACATTTTATAGACTCCAGCTAAATGATGCCGTTCCTGCATTTACACATTTCCTCATTTTTGAGTGATGCTGCCAGTGCCCATCCAAGCTTTGCCTAATTTTGAAAGAACCCCCTTTGGTCTAGTCAGTCACTTTAACTACAAATGCAAGTAATCAATAATTTATTTTTCCATGCCCATGTGCTCAGTCTTCCAGTTTATATTTTAGTACTCAGAGGACTCTTGTCTTTATTCTCCTAATCTGCATGCTCCAGTGTGCTGGAGTTTGAGAAGCAGTACAACTTTTTTCACTTTCCCAGATAACCATTGTATAAGTGATAGCTGGAAAATATATGCTACTACAGAATCACTAATGATACAGAGGGCCCTGCCTGAGGATGCAGGTTAAAAGATGTGCAGAGTTCTATGTAAAGCATCTTGAGGTGTATTGATGCACTATTATGAAGTGGATATGTATTCACATGCACTCAGTCTCACACACCTCCAACACTAAGGAGTACCATGCATGTGAAAAGGAGACTTGTGATAGAAGGTGTACCTACCCAGTAGGAAATGCATCTTTCGCCATCAGTTATCACATTTTCCTAAGATGGGTGATCAGATAATGGTATACTCCTGGATAAGATGGATGTCACCATTTGATATATACAGAATAAGTGTTAGTTTGGAGGCTGCTGTACTGCCATGCTTCATAGAGAAGAGGTGGCCTCCATGGCAGGCTGCATATTTTAATGAGTAAATAATTTTATATAATTGAATATTAAATACTACTGAAAAGATATCGAATCACTCACCTTGTTCAGTTCTCCAAGTGCCATTTTGCTATTATATGGGGCAGTGCTATACTTAAATGGGGGTGCCTACAGCTTCTCTTTGAGGGTTAAGCAGATAAAATAATATGTAGAAAATTATGCCATTTATTTATTTATCTATCAACAGACAAACCCATAAGACACAAGTGTCTCTTTCCAGCGATAATCCAGGAAAGCAATCTGGTGAAGTGACTTGCTCAGTTACAAAACATACAAATGGAGACCAAAGGAATTAAGGCAACCTGCCATTTGTGAAAGCAATAAATATATAATAAGTTATCACTGATGTCTGTTGACTTCAAAGGTAGTTATAGTAAATGTAGTAGTTAGAGGGTTGCAAAGGAATGCGGCCACCTATACAGGGACATAGGGAGCTTTGACTATTATTTTTTTACTAGTTCAATCTATTGATCTCAGCCAAACAAGTTGCAAAAAATCCATTACTAAGTGATGAGTTATAAGAAGGAAGATGGACTCAATGAGTCTAGGAATGTGAGGTAACAGGCAGGCAGGAAATGTTGTCAGGACATGAGACATGAATGGACTGCTGTTGGCAGCATAAAACAGTTAATATTCACAGTGTAATTCGGTGCTTAGGGATGATCATGTGTTAGGAAAGCATCAGGAGTTCTTCAGAGTTAGGGGATAAGGGAGTCCAAGTATGTCTTAGTAAAGTTAAAGTAACCGAATCAAACTCTAACAAAGTACACACAGCATAGCTAAAATTACAATGATAGAGGCTTTTCTTGCTCGCTGTCATAGTAAAAACCATCCATTCTGGGAAGAAACAAGGAACTCATATAGCTTTGTCTCTACACCACCTCTATCTGTAAGGCTGAAATTGAGCTGTACTCAGCATATATCCATTTGTGCCTATGTTGCCAAGGAAAGGAGACAAAACAAAGACCAATACGATTACTGAACTTTGTAAAAGGGTGCCTTAACTAACATTATCAGATATTTTGCCACACCTTCGTACTACAACATCATGGAAAGAAGAAAACGTGTAATCTAATTAGTAGCTCAGAAAGTAGAACAAGGGGAAAAGCTTCACTTGGTGAAAGAGTTGGAAAGCACATAATAGAATTAAATATCATATGCTGTGGAATGGATGCACTTTATATCATAATTTAAACAATTATTAAAGGCAGCTGCAGCTGGCTGTATTAAAACCAACACATCTTTAAACTAAAGGGGAAAATATAATATGGAATGGTATATAACTTAACACAGAACTAGGGACTAGCAGCAGGAGAGAGGTTAAGGGGAAAGGAGGAATGCATGCTGTGCAGTGCAAATACGTGGGAATTGGATGAACAAGTTAAATGCACTGTTAAGGAAGGAAGGAAGGCATTGCTACTGTTAACAGTTTATGGACTCCAATATTAAATATATCTGCTAATTGTCACTGTTCTTGATAAATTCATCTGTTTTTTTTCTAATTTACTGTTGTATGCCTATCGCTTTAAAGAGGAAGTTTATTTATTTGTCAAGTGCTATTGCCCATGGCATATTCCTTTGCAAATTGTGGCTTTCCTGTATTGTACTATTATTTGTTTTTGGAGCTTTTCTACCAGGGCCACCACTGAAATGGGGCCATTACACTGACCCAGTCAGCCTATCCCAGTTAGCAAAGGATAATGCATATGTGTGTATATGTATATGTTTATGCATATATATATGTGTATGTACATACATATATATGTAGAGAGAGAGACAGACAGAGAGAGAAAGAGATACAACAATACTCTGCTGTGAGTTAATATCTTTGAGGAATCAAGCATATGAACTTGTGGCTTATGATTAACCAGACCGTGTCTTCACTTTTGCTAGACAGCTTGGAGAGTAAAGAATGACATAGCTATTATATATCACTCTGAAATATGCCCGCTGTTTATTGTAAATTATCTGACACTGCTACTGTATGCTATAAACTACACGTGTGTATATCTAATTGCTGTCATTATCACACAATCCTTGATATACTAAAAGTATTAAACTAGATAATAAAAACGTCAGTTCCTATAAACAGCAAGAATGCTTTATTGCAGTTAATAGCGAAACCTAGTTTTCCAGACAGATGAGATTTTATTTTCTGCTGTCCTTGATACACTTTAATGAAATGGTATAACCTTCGACTGTCAAGAGAAGAGAAAAAAAAGTCTAATTGCAGAGTATACTGTTTCGCTTTTTTTTTGATGAAGTGAGAATGTTCTTAATTGTCTGTTTTTTCTATTCAAATCATAATCTTCTTTCAGCTGTTCCCATTAGGGGTCGCCACAGCAGATCATCTGTTTCCATTTCTTCCTGTCCTCTGCAGCTTGCTCTGTCACACCAACCACCTGCATGTCCTCTCTCACCACATCCATAAACCTTATCTTAGGCCTTCCTCTTTTCCTGTTACCTGGTAGCTTCATCCTTAGCATATTTTTCCCAATATACTCAGCATCCCTCCTCAGCACATGTCCAAACCAATGTAATCTTGCCTCTCTGGCTTTGTCTCCAAATCTTCCAACCTAGGCTGACCCTCTAATATACTTATTCCTAATCCTGTCCACCCTCAACCTAGTGCAAATCTTAACATCTTTAACTCTGCCACATCCAGCTCAAACTCCTGCCTTTTTGTCAATGCCACTGTCTCCAACCCATATAACATAACTGGTCTCACTACTCTCTTGTAGACCTTCCCTTTCACTCTTACTGGTACTCGTCTGTCATAAATCACTCCTGACACTCTTCTCCACCCACTCCATCCTGCCTGTACTCTCTTCTTCACCTCTCTTCTACACTCACCATTACTCTGAACTATTGACCCCAAGTATTTAAACTCATCCACCTTCGCCACCTCTACTCCTTGCATCCTCACCATTCCTCCATCCTCTCTCTCATTCACACAGATATATTCTGTCTTAGTCCTGCTGACCTTCATTCCTCTTCTCTCTAGAGCATATCTCCACCTCTCCAGGGTCTCCTCCACCTGTTCCCTACTGTCACTACAGATCACAATGTCATCTGCAAACATCATAGTCCATGGGGACTCCTGTCTGATCTCTTCTGTCAACCTGTCCATCACCATTGCCGTTAGAAAAATATGTATTAGTAATATGCATGCTTAGTGCATTTGAGGTTTAAAAGGGTTAATACATTTATTCTGTTCACACTGCATGAATCTGCACAGCTATTAGAATCTTAACAAGAAGCATTTGATTTCTGCTAAGGTCATGAAAATACTAAGAAGTGTTTCATTTCTACTAGTGTCATGAGACTTAACAAAGAGTTATTGATTTTCTGCTTATGCCATGAGAAAGTACACAGCTGCTCGAAGCTTTGATAAAGAACACAATGGATGCTTGAAAGTATAAACCGTAGTCAGCATTACTTGTACCTAAGCTAGAAATGTACCTTGAATCTAGGCAAAATGTAACACATATATTAGAACTACACAATTGAAGAACTGAAAGTTTGTGGTGGGCTAAAGTAAGCCCCAAGGCCAGGTTGTTTTTCTCAAATATTTTGTAAATCAGCAGTTATTCTCAACTAGACAGCAATTAGTCTACTAACATTTTCTGTAGAACAATACAGAAAGCTGTGTCTAACTACGTCAGCAATAGAAGTAACATTTCTGTGTGACATGGAAAGAACTGTATAAAAATGCCATACTAATTATTAATGTTCAGACAAACCATTCTGCCAGCATGCTTTGTCTCCTTGCTGCAAGTTAATAAAGGGTGCCTTGCTTGAACCTTATGTGACTTGGTCTTTGAAGTTTTTTCCTTTGACAGCTTGGTCCTTCAAACCGGAACCCTCTCTTCACATTGGATCAGACGGGCCAGGTGGTTGAAACCGTACGGGGAAGAAACCAAATTGGTTCTTCTTATTTGAAAAAGCCCTTTGACTGAATTGTCGTTCAAAAGAGGCCAGCCACTTTCTGATCTGCGACTGAAGGACAGGACTCCGCGAATCAGGTGATCAATCACGTAGGCTCAGGTAAGGTGAATCTACTTTTTCCTGTTTTCTGTTTTAGATCAGGGACCAGATTTGTATTGTTTTTGTCAGGACTGTATTTTTGCTTACAAGTCAGGGACAGAAAAGATTACTGTCTTGTCATAGATCAGGAGAAACAGAATAAGTAGGCAGTCATTCTGAAGACACTGTAACAAAATTCGTGGTACCACGTTAAAAAACTAAGAGAAGTTACGTAATGATCAAAAGGGTAGAACAAGATGGGTAATAATTGCACAAAAAGACCCCAAAATCCGCCGTTAACAGAAGATGCAAAATACATGCAGTCGCAGTGCTCTGACAGTATTAAATATTATTCAAAATGGGTTAATAAATATGAATTCGACGGAAAATTAGAAAAATCCTCGCTTATCAAACTTGTGAAACAGCTCAAAACCGATTCCAAAGGTCGGGTAAAAAAGCAACGTAAATTAGGAATTCCTCAGGCACACAGGTGGATTGAGGAAGTAAACCGCAGGGAACAAAAAAACAACAATTCAAAAGCAATGTTTTTAGATAAGGAGGACAATAACTTAGTAATAGCATCAGCACCTCTGCCTCCCTTACCCAGAATATGAAGCAAGTGAATAGGTTAGTCCACCCCCACAATATCCTGTGGTCACTGAAGAAAGAGGCATTATGAAAATAAAACCGTATATTAGAGATCCCATCGGGACCAGGTCTCGAACAAGGGCAGGTAACTCAAATGAAGGCATCGAGTTACATCAAATGGTTAAGAATTCACGATCTATGAGTGAAGAAGAAATATGCCCACTAATAGAAGTACCCAATCCTCAGGCAGGACAAGATAATCAGGACCTAACTATTTTAGTGTATAAACCTTGGACGCCGGAGGATATCCAGAAAGCCACTGAGGGAATTCCCCATCCAAAACTTAATTTTAGAAAATTCTCTGAAGACTTACACGGAATGAGGCTGAGTTATAACCTAAATGGAGAAGAGGTAGAAAAAGTAGTTAGACAAATTGTGGGGCCAGATTGGCACATGATTAGTGGCAACTGGAATCCCCGTGACACTGCACAAAGACCCCTCCCACATAGCAGCGCAGAATTAGACAACAGAGTAAAAGGTCTTACAGACCGCATCTCTGAAAAATGGAAGCCTAGGGCAGACTGGGCTTGCATTAATCAATGCATCCAACAAAAAGGTGAAACTATTGACCGGTATTATGCCAGACTATTAGAATGTTTTAATAACCACTGTGGAATGCAGGCTCATGAAGATCAAACACAAGATTCCCCATATGAACAGTAGTTAAAGAATGTATTTTTAAAGGGCAGTATTGCACCTATAAGCAGTTTTATTACAAAACACATGGTAGACCATCATACAAGCTGGTTACAGTCATTACTTGAATATGCTAGGCATGCTGAAAGGTATTTTAATAGCAAAAAGAAAAAGAAAGCCCAAGTATTTTCTGTAGAAGATGGAGCAGAAATTTACATAGTACAGTCTGGGGAAAAAGGACAAGAAAAATGCACAGGGAAACAAACAATCTGATCAACGATCAGAGGACTTTGAAGGGTGAAAGAAAAAGGGTGAATGTTTTAAATGCAGTAGAAAGGGACACTTGGCAAAGGATTGCAGGAAAAATAAGAAGTCAAACATGGAAGTCAAGTAGGGTGAGGACTGACTATATGGTAGTCAGGAATCACTAAAGGGTATAGCGAAGAAAGGACAAATGAGAATGTGATAGAGGGAGTAGAGGATGTGACAGAAGAGATAGAGGAAGTGCAAAAAGTTAGTGACAGTGAAGAAAATGAAATATTAGACCTAGATTTATTGAGCTGGGAGCTCTATTTAGCAGACACAAAACCAGAAGTTACACTCTTGGTAGAAGGGAGGGAAGTAAAATTCTTGTGTGACTCAGGGGCATCACGAACCCTGATACATCCCTCCAAACTGCCAGAAAACACAGAGTCACCTGATTACATACTGGTAAAAGCAGCTAATGGACAGCTGTATCGGGAGCCCCTCTCCCATAACATTGCAATAACTGATCCAGTTTCAGGATTGACTCAGAAAAGCAAAATTGTTGTTTCTGCAAAATGCCCAGTAAACCTCTTGGGCAGAGACCTCATGCAACTATTTGGTATAGCAGTAGTCCCAACCATGCAGGGTATGGAAGCACAGCGACAAATCGATACCTTTGGAGTGCAATCGGAGAGTGAAATGTTTTATTGGTACAGCCAGGACTTGGTTACGACTGGTCCAGGGACTGTGACCGAAAAATTAATGAATGTAGCCATCAGCAAGTTCCCCTCCCCTGACACTGATAAGCAACACCTGTTGCACTGTACCCTGTATTATTGTAACACACCAAGACGTGATAAGGAATATGAGCAAGAATTGTTTAAAAATCATGCAAACAGATTGATATTATGTAACCTGTACTGGGATACAGAAGGGAACAGTGTAGACAGCTGTTCATTGGCCCAGGAGTTCTTTACACTTTATAAATCTAATCGATTACTGCATGTTAGCTTAACCAAAAACAAAAATATAGAATGGGCAGACCTAGGAGAAAAAGTCACGAGATGGGAGAAAGACAGAATTAGAACTGTCAGAACAGGGAATACAAATACAGAAGTTGAATTGGATAACTCAGACCCAGCCAGCCGTGCACTTGCAGTCTAGCAAGGACAGCTGATTAGCACTCCTATTAAAGGAGGAGGAGAATGCCTTACAAAATATACCAGAGACTCTCTGGTCAACAGGAAAATCAGATGTAGGACTTATTCGTACAGCGGGACCAGTAACTATCATGCCAAAGTCAGCATTCAGACCACAAAAAAATACAGTATCCCTTAAGAAAAGATGCAGAGGCAGGGATAAAGCCTATTATAGCAGCCTTACTTAAAGGAGGGATACTAGTAGAATCTCCCGATTCACCATGTAACACACCCTTATTTCCAGTTAAAAAAGCAAATGGAGAATGGCGTATGGTCCTAGATTTACAAGCTGTAAATGATGCAGTAATACCAAGGGCACCTACGGTGCCAGACCCACACACCCTGTTGAATGATTTAAAACCTCAACAGAAGTATTTTTCTGTGGCAGACATCAGCAATGCATTCTTTTCGATACCAATACACCCTGACAGCCAGTATTGGTTTGCATTCACATTTCAGGGGAAAAGGTATACATATACGTGACTACCACAGGGATATTGTGAAAGTCCAACAATATTCTCACAAGAAATGGCAAGCAACTTGATGGAATTCACCCCACTAAGAGGCAGTCAGATTTTACTTTATGTTGATGACATCTTTCTGGCGGCCCCCACCCTCAAGATTGTAGAGAAGCTACCATAGCGCTATTACGATTTTTAGCTGCTGAAGGACATAAAGTAAATAAAAATAAACTGCAGCTTTGGAAAAAACAAGTTAAATACCTGGGATATGTAATATCCAAGGAAGGTAGAACATTAGATGAGGACAGAAAAGTAGCAATTTTGCAAGCACCAAAACCTACTACCAAGAAGGAAATTATGTCCTTCCTAGGTACAACTAATTTTTGCCGGAGCTGGATTCCAAACTATGCTTTGGAATCTGCACCGCTAACTGACCTTATATATAAGAAGCCTATGACAGCACAAGGTTTATTACAATGGACACCAGAAGCAGAATCTGCTTTCTGCAAACTGAAGCAGTTAATAGCATCCTCATTAGTTCAAGGATTACCAAACTACCATAAACGTTTTTTCCAAACTGTAGATTGTAGGCAAGGTTATATGACATCAGTGTTAACACAACAGCATGGGGATAAGCAATGCCCCATTGCTTACTATTCATCACAACTAGATCCAGTGGCACGGTCCTTACCCCACTGTGTACAAGCAGTAGTTGCAGCTGCAATGGCAGTACAGGCTTCGGCCTCAGTAGTCTTATTCCACCCTCTCACTTTGAGAGTGTCTCATGCAGTCACGATTATTTTACTACAAGAAAAGGTGGCATATCTTTCCCCTGCTAGGCATCTTTCCTGTATGACTATATTGTTGAGCCAACCTCACATGACAATTGAGCGATGCACGACTTTGAACCCTTCTACTCTGCTCCCGACCCCTGCAGATGGCATACCGCACCGCTGCCTGCAGGTAATTGAGCAAAAGACACTACCTAGAAAAGATCTCACGGATGTCCCCTTGGATGATGCCGAGGTGACATACTACGTGGACGGTTCATGCAAAAGGGGTCCTGCAGGACAGAACCTAGTAGGATATGCAGTAGTTTCTGAAACTGAGATTATAGAAGCAAAACCTTTACCACACAACTTATCTGCACAGGCAGCAGAATTGATTGCCTTGACACGGGCATGTACCTTAACAAAGGGTAAATGTGTAAACATTTTTACTGACAGCCAGTATGCTTTTTTTACTGTACATGTTTTTTTTTTTTTGCGCAACAGTGGAAACATCGATGAATGATAACATCTACTGGCAAACCTATAAATAATGCACAGTTTATTTTAGATCTTTTAGAATCTATTCAGTTACCTCAGAAAGTAGCCATTTGTAATTGCACAGCTCACACCAAGCAACAAAATAGGATTTCAAAAGGTAATGTGAGAGCTGATACAGCTGCAAAACAAGCAGCCACAGAAGTATTTCTTTTAAATGAGGAACTACAACCCTCTGAGATTTTAGACTTTGAAATGTTAAAAACAATGCAGACACTCACTACGCAAGCTGAAAAACAAAGATGGGTAAAACGAAGAGCAATTCTCGAAAAGGGGCTGCACATCTCTAAAGAAGGGAAACGGATACGACCATCTAATTTGTTTAGATATGCAGCTTTGTTGAGCCATGGGCAGTGCCATGTCTCAACAGGGGGGATGGTCCAGCTGGTGAACCAGGTGTTCACAAAGTACGGATTTACAAACTACTCCAAAAAATTCTGTTTGACGTGTCAAATTTGCAACAAACATCATGCACAAGGGGCGTTAAAGCCCAAGCAAGGGAGTTTCCCTACACCACCATATCTGTTTCACACTATCTGTATGGATTTCATAGAATTGAACAAATGTGAAAATAAGAAGTATTGTCTTGTCATTGTAGATATGTTTTCCAGATGGGTGGAAGCCTTTCCAACCAAAAATCCAGATGCAGCCACGGTGGCAAAAGTACTTGTCAAAGAAATCATCCCTAGATTCGGCATTCTGGAAAGGATCTGCAGTGACAATGGTACACACTTTGTAAACCAAACCATACAGCAGTTAAGTAAGTATTTTGGTATTTCTTTAAAAAATCATTGTGCATACCATCCGCAATTTGCAGGGCTAGTTGAAAGGCATAATGGTATATTAAAAAACAAATTGAGAAAATGAATAGCTGAGACAGGAAAGAATTGGTTGTATTGTTTGCCCCTGGCGCTGTTGAGCATGAGAACTGTTTCAACTGAAAAAAGATTGACTCCTTTTGAAAAACTATTTGGAAGGGCTTATTATACACCCCAGTGGAAACTTCTCATGTCCTCAGACCAGGAAGCTGATTTTACACTAGCTGAATATATGAAGAAAGTCATGAATTCTAAACATCTGTTGCAGTCAAATTCTGTTTCAGATAGAAAGCAAACTGAGACATCAGAGGTGGCAATGACACCTGGGTACTGGGTGTGGATAAAAGTTGTAAAAAAGAAGAATTGGTCATCACCAAGGTGGGAAGGTCCATACCAGGTGCTTCTTTCAACACCCACTGCAGTCAAGATAGCAAAGCAAGCTTTGTGGATCCACCTGATGCACTGCAAACTAGTTAAAAACTTTGAACTGGACAAAAATCTTACCTCTCCATCGGGGTCCTCAGCACAACGTCTGGCTACAAAGGGGGGTCAGATCAATAGGACTGATCTGTCTCAACCCCAGTAAAGAAACCATCGGTGCTGAAGGTCCTATTAGGGCAGAGAGTAAGATCACATGTCAAAAGCAAAAATGATGGAAGACAGAAAAATCCAAATACACCTACTCGGAAGAGTCGGAGAAAACAGGAATGTAGAACAACCGTTTCCTCAGAAGTATTGCATAATCATCCTGTTGACTGTACTAGTGACAATAATCTTTTTGTTGTGGCCATTCCTTTTCCCAACCACACAAACTGAACTGAATAAGCGTGGAGAGTTGCACATAGAGTGGCACCCAAACTTCAACACTTACCAGGCAATCAATTATGTATATGCTGAGACCTTCAATGTTTCGAATTGCTGGATTTGCACAGCTTTGCCTACAGCATACTGGGGGTTATTGTTAACTTCAGTCCCCCTAGGAGCCAACAAGACCTGGGAAAACTTAGTCTATGATACATCAGATGTCACATCACAAGATAAAGTAGCATTGCACTTGCCTGTTCGACAGAAGGGGACTGTGTGTTTTTACAAAAATGATACAGTTCAGGTGGGTTGGAGCAATTGCAATGTGACTGTTCCCTATAGATGCTACAATAAAACTGATAACACAGGTTCCTATTGCAACACAAGCTATGATTCATTTTTTGAACTGATGCATAGGACGACTGATGAAGTAAAACATAATGCTGACCTCTATAAACAACTGATTATAGTTGGCAAAAAAATGTTTCATCCAGAACTAGGACATGGTAAAGTTACTACCAAAGTAGAAGATTGCTACTTTTTATGTGGTAGGAAAGCATATAAGTGGTTACCTGAGAATTGGTCCAGCAGTTATTATTTGGGGTACCTGGTTCCGGCCATACGGCACACAGCAGTTTTACCTCAGGGGAAAATTCATAATGTTCGACGAGAAATCAAGAAGCCTGTCAACCCAGTGGGGCAAATCAATGTGGGCTGGAAAAACCATCATGCTGTGAGTTTAGGGAAAAATGGACTGTCATATATGGACTTAGGTGATACCATCATCTCGTGGGCAGGTGTACTGCCAGCATATGGAGCAACAAAATCAATCTGGGAACTGAGAACACTGTCTAAACTTCTCAAAATAATGAGCAATGCAACCTTTTCTGCTCTAGAATTGGTGACTGATGAACTGACTGCCATGAGAACTGTAGTGCTTCAGAACCGCATGGCTCTTGACTTCACCCTAGTGGCGAGAGGAGGTACTTGCGCTTTAATCCAGGAGGAGTGCTGTTCGTATATATTCCTGACCACGAACACGAGATAGACAATCACCTTGAGGTAATTCAGCAGATGTCGGCTATGACCAAGCTAGGACCAAATCCATTGACAGACTTTTTCCAGAGATTGTTTGGGGGGTGGGGCAGTATCCTAATGAACATCCTGATTACCATCTGTGTAGGAATGATCCTGCTGGTGGTATGTGTGTGCTGCTGCATCCCCTGCATGAAAAGACTGATTAAAGAATTTATAGACATGTCAGTTTCAGAAACCTTATACCAAGGTGCTGAACTTGAAGAATTGCTGAAAAATTGAAAATGTTTTCATAAGTTTAAACTGAATGACTCTCTTAACTACAAATCCTGATTAGGAAGAGGTTAGGGGAAGAAAAAACTGTTTATGGTTATTTTGAAAGTAGAATAAAAGTATTAAAAGGGGGAAATGTTAGAAAAATATGTATTAGTAATATGCATGCTTAGTGCATTCGAGGTTTAAAAGGGTTAATACATTTATTCTGTTCACACTGCATGAATCTGCACAGCTATTAGAAACTTAACAAGAAGCATTTGATTTCTGCTAAGGTCATGAAAATAATAAGAAGTGTTTCATTTCTACTAGTGTCATGAGACTTAACAAAGAGTTATTGATTTTCTGTTTATGCCATGAGAAAGTACACAGCTGCTCGAAGCTTTGATAAAGAACACAATGGATGCTTGAAAGTATAAACTGTAGTCGGCATTACTTGTATCTAAGATAGAAATGTACCTTCAATCTAGGCAAAATGTAACACATATATTAGAACTTCACAATTGAAAAATTGAAAGTTTGTGGTGGGCTAAAATAAGCCCCAAGGCCAGGTTGTTTTTCTCAAATATTTTGTAAATCAGCAGTTGTTTTCAACTAGTCAGCAATTACTCTAGTAACATTTTCTGTAGAACAATACAGAAAGCTGTGCCTAACTACGTCAGCAATAGAAGTAACATTTCTGTGTGACATGGAAAGAACTGTATAAAAATGCCATACTAATTATTAATGTTCAGACAAACCATTCTGCCAGCATGCTTTGTCTCCTTGCTGCAAGTTAATAAAGGGTGCCTTGCTTGAACCTTACGTGAATTGGTCTTTGAAGTTTTTTCCTTTGACAATTGCAAATAAGAAAGGGCTCAGAGATGATCCTTGATATAATCCCACCCCCAACTTAAATGCATCCATCACTCCCACCGCAGACCTTACCATTACCCTTGTACATATCCTGTACCAGTCTTACATACTTCTCTGACACTCCCGACTTCCTCATACAGTACCACAACATCTTTCTAATCACCCTGTCATATGCTTTCTCTAAGTCTACAAAAGCACAATGTAACTCCTTCTGACCTTCTCTGTACTTCTCCATCAACAATCTCAGAGCAAACATCACAGCTGTAGTGCTCTTTCCCGGCATGAAACCATACTGCTGATCACTAATCATCATGTCCCTTCTTAACCTAGCTTCCACTACTCTTTCCCATAACTTCATGCTGTGACTGATCAATTTAATCCCGCTGTAGTTACTACAGCTCTGCACATCACCATTATTCTTAAAAATCAGTACCAAAACACTTCTTCCCAATTCCTCAGGCATTCTCTCATTTTCCAAGATTTCATTAAACAATCTGGTTAAAAACTCCACTGCCATTTCACCTAAACACCTCCATGCTTCCATAGTTATGTCATCTGGACCAACAGCCTTTCCATTCTTCATCCTCTTCATAGCTATCCTTACTTCCTCCTTGCTAATCCATTGTACTTCATGATTCACTATCCCTACATCATCCTGCCTTCTCTCCCTCTCATTCTCTTCATTCATCAACCCCTCAAAGTACTCTTTTCATCTCCTCAACACACTCTCCTCACTTGGAAGTATGTTTCCCTCATTATCCTTTATCCCCTTTACCTGCTGCACATCTTTCCTAGCTCGATCCCTCTGTCTAGCCAATCGGTACAGGTCTTTTTCTCCCTTCTTAGTGTCCAACCTTTCATACAACTCTTCATATGCCTTATCCTTATCCTTAGCTTTCACTACCTCTCTCTTTGCCATGCACTTCATCCCCTTATACTCCTGTCTACTTTCTTCATCTCTCTGACAATCCTACTTCTTCTTTGCCAACCTCTTTCTCTGTATGCTCTCCTTTACTTCCTCATTCCACCACCATGTCTCCTTGTCATCCTTCCTCTATCCAGATTTCATACCAAGCACCTTTCTAGCCATCTCCCTTACTAACTCTGCTGTAGTTACCCAGCTATTTGGTAACTCTTCATTGCCACCCAGTGCCTGTCTTAACTCATCCCTGAACTCCACCTCACAATTACCCTTTTTCAATTTCCATTTGATCCTTGGTGCTGCCCTCACACTCCTCCTCCTCTTCTTGATCACCAGTGTCATCCTACAAGCCACCATCCTATGCTGCCTAACTACACTTTCCCCGGTCACCACTTTACAGTCTCCAATCTCCTTCAAACTGGCCCTTCTACATATGATATAGTCCACCTGTGTGCATCTTCCTCTACTCTTGTATGTCACCCTATGCTCCTCCCTCTTGTTAAAATACATATTCACCACAGCCATGTCCATCCTTTTTGCAAAATCCACTACCATCTGACCTTCTTCAGTCCTCTGTTAAACACCATTCCTACCCATCGCTTCCTCATCCCCCCTGTTCCCTTCACCAACATGCCCACTGAAATCTGCTCCAATCACCACTCTCTCATCCTTGGGTACAGTCATCACCACTTCACCCAACTCACTCCAAAATGTTTCTTTCTCATCCATCGCACACCCAACTTGTAGAGCATATGCACTAACAACATTCATCATTACACCATCAATTTTCAGCTTCATAAACATCACTCTATCCAACACTCTTTTCACCTCCAAAACACTCCTAGCATACTGTTCCTTCAGGTTAACTCCTATGCCACTTCTTCTCCCATCCACACCATGATAAAACAATTTGAACCCACCTCTGATACACCTAGCCTTACTCCCCTTCCATCTGGTCTCTCGCACACACAATATACCAACCTAACTTCTGTCCATCATATCGGCTAGCTCTCTCCCTATACCAGTCATACTGCCAACATTCAAAGTTCTGACCCTTACCACCATAGTCCTAGCCTTTCTCCTCTCTTCCTGCCTTCGGCCATGCCTTCTGCCTCTTCTCCTCCTTCAGCCAACAGTAGCCCAATTTCCGCCAGCACCCTGTTGGCAAACAGTACTGGTGGCAGTCATTGTTAACCTGGGCCTTGACCGATCCGGTATGGAAATATTTACTGGTGTCCGCATGACGTATTTGGTGAAGTTTTACGCCGGATGCCCTTCCTGACGCAACCCTCCCCATTTATCCAGGCTTGGGACCGGCACAAAGAAATGCACTGGCTTGTGCATCCCCAGTGGCTGGGTTCTTATTGTTAATTAGTCCTACCTACCTCTGACTTTCATCCTATTCCCCCAAACACAGTCCCCTGAGCACACCTCTAACCAGTCTGATTCACCCTCTGTACTTACCTTCACCTTACAGATAGTTTTTTAAAGGCTATCTGTCCTGCCGACTTTCTTTCCTTGGGTCTACCCACTCCATTCTCCTTGCGGGCTCACTCCGGTCCCCTACCCTACCCCCAAATCTCACCCACCCCCAGTACGCCTGATCTTATACTTCCCTAGCCACACCCCCAATGCTAGACAACCAATCAACCACCTACAATGCTCTTATCAGTTTACAATGTTTGTTGCCTTTTTGTTAACCCAATCTGTTCAACAGCTAACTGTCCCTTTCTCACCCCACCACGCTGCTGGTTTTCAATTCTGCCAACTATCTTAATCTCCTCTTCCCTGCACCCCTCACTATGTATAGCCACTGCTGGTCAACACCCTAACATTCTTCTCCTATCCATTGGGCTAACCTTTCTATTGATATCACATGACCTAACTTGTTATGAATCCCTAACCTTTGCTAAATGTTAACACCCCCTAAGACAAACAAGCCCCCTCACTCCTATAACCTCTCTAACACACAGTAACATAACATCTTCTTTATCCTACCTTCTTCCACAGTTTCATCGACTAACCCATATTAAATATCACCAATTGAGAAAAGCAGACCTTTCTCTATGTAAACCTATCAAACTATCATTTAACCCTCATAATTGTTTACTGCTACATGGTGACATCCACCCAAATCCTGGTCCTAACTATACCACCCTTAATAATTCATCAGCAAATATTTATACTCCTCTCTCACTCCCAAAAAGCCCAGACTCTCTACATATAAGTCACTTCAATATACGCAGTGTAAATAATAAAATAACCCAGCTACATGCCTTACTAGACACCTATTCCTTTGACATCTTATGCCTTACTGAAACTTGGCTTAAACCCACAACTAAAGACAATGACATTGTCCCACCAGACTATAACATTCTCAGGCATGACCATCTAAATAAAAAGGGTGGTGGGGTAGCAATTCTGTTCAAATCTGAATTGAAGGTCACATCACTAGATACCCATCCACCACCACCAGATAATGCTGAAATTCTAACCCCTAAGCTCCAAATTAATACAAAAAAGCTATATATATTATTTGCTCATATATCCCCCCAGGTAATAACATCAGTACTCTTGAAAATACCCATAGCTGGCTTTCCATGTCCCTACCACAAGAAACCATACTCCTTGGTGATTTCAATATTGATTGGAATGGATGTACCATTGCCAACCCAACTACTCATATAAACCTCTTTGGCTTCCAGCAAACCATTGCCCTCCCTACCAGAACCCACAAACCTAGCAAGAAACAAACCATATTACATTTGATACTAGTTAATAGTAATCCCCATGCCTATAAAACAGGTATACTCCCAGATTACATAAGTGACCACTCTCCTACTTTCATTACTAGGCAAAAGACCCACTTTCACAATCAAATAGCATTTAGAACTACCAGAAACAAGATAGACTTCAACCCATATAACTTCCAAGCTGAGCTCAAAGCCTGCAATTGGTCACCCCTAAAATACTTGACAATGCAGTTTCTTTCTTTAACAAAAAATTTTGCAAATCCTAGACCACCATGCTCCCACCTGCACTGTTAGAATTAAAAACAAACCAGCTCCCTGGCTCTCTAAAGACACCAGGCTTAACATTCGACTAAGAAATAAACTCTGGTCCAAATGGAGAAAAACTAAAAACCCTATTGATCACCTTAACTTTAGAAAACTTTGTAATACTACAAAAAATCTATATTCCTTGACAAAAAGAACTACTACCTCAAATTCCAACAGATCCAACAGCAAAACCCACAAACGTTTTGGTCAGGAATTAATAAACTACTCCACCCAGGACAGTCCAAAACACCCACCCCTTCAAACTTAACTCAAACTTCTCCCAACCAAATTGCTGACACCTTTAATACATTTTTCTCTGAAACAGTTCAAACACTAGCTAATACCTTACCACCTGTTACCACCACCAAACTATCCTCACTACTCAACTTGCCCCAGACATTTAACCTCCAGCCAGTTCCAACATCTCTCATACACTCCCTACTTCTCAAACGTAAACCATGTACACCATCAGCTGACCTCCTCCAGGCTGAATACTTGCAAAATGCAGCTGGTGTACTTGCCTACCATATTTCTATCTTAATAAACAGAACCATTTCGGAATCCTATGTCCCATCCATCTGGAAAGTCTCACATATTATCCCTTTGCATAAGGGAGGTACCTCTAATGACTTATCAAACTTCTGCCCCATAGCTCTTCTCTCTCCTCTAGCTAAAATTATGGAGAGATATATCCACCATCTGTTATGCATCATCTCCTCCAAAATGACCTACTAGTGGACTGCCAACATGGTTTTAGACCTCACCATAGTACTACAACTGCTCTTCTATCCTTTACAGACTGCATTAATAAAAATAGGAATACACCCTTTTCATAGACCTCTCAAAGGCCTTTGATATGGTTAACCACCAACTATTGACAGTGATATTTAAATCACTTTCTCTTGATTCTAAATTAGTACAATGGTTCCAATCCTTTCTGGAAAACAGAAAATAAGCAATTCTGTGGGACAATAAACTATCCTCTCAGCTTCCAGTCACCCTTGGATTTCCACAAGGATCAATTCTTGGACCACTCCTTTTTACTATTTTCATTAATGATCTGAAAACTTCCCTTCCCCAAGCTACGTGCATACAATATGCCGATGATTCAACTCTGATATGTGCCGCATCTTCTCCAGAAGAACTACAATCCAATACACAAACAGTTTTACCCAAGTAGAAAACTGGTTCCATCAAAGATGTCTCCCCCTTAACCCAAAAAAACTAAATTATTACTTTTTACTCTTACACAGAAATCCTCCCTATAAATCTCATAGTTACATCAAATAATGGCACAGAAATTGCTCCCAACACCACCACCAAACTCCTGGGTGTAACTATTGACAACAATTTCAACTTTAACACACACATAAATGCAACTATTAAATCAGTTAATAGAAAACTTGGATTCCTTTATAGAATCAAGCCCTTTTTCACAGCCTCAGTTAAGATTTCCATTGCTCAGACCCACCTCATTTCCACCCTTCTCTACACCTTGCCTATCTATACTAACTTATCCAAAAGCAACCTGAATAAACTAGCAACCTCCTACAACAACACAGCCAAATATGCCACCGGTGTCCCCTTTTGTACCCACCATTGCCATAATCTTAAATGTCTAGGATGGCTGGAAGTTCACAACCAAATACTTTTCCAGCAGCTCATTTTTATCCACAAGATCGTACATCATCCTACTAATACTCCCATACTCTGTAACCTCTTTAACTCCTATAAAAATTTACCAACCCTAAGATCCGCAAAAAAAGCTACAAGTAGCCACCATAAAATCCAACAGCAAATCCGGGGACTGCCTGTTCTGAAATGCTGTTTGCAATACTTGGAACAAACTTCCAAGGGAAATAACATCCCTGACTTCCACCAACCTTTTCATGAAACAATTGGAAATCTTCATTAAAAACCAATGGCTCTGTCCCTGCTCTAATCCTGACTGATACTAATTCTCCTATTTGTCTAAATATTTCTCAATTAAAAACTTTTTTCTGATATTTTCTCTATGCTCCACACTGTCCCTGAATCAAATTTTTTTTTTGTCTGACTGCTTATTGACTGCCCTGCTGTCCTGAGGAAACTCATGTACAGTAAATGTTTTTATTGTTTTGTTATTTTCTTTCTTTCTTAATCTTCTTCTTTCAGCTTTTCCCAGTTATACAACTGTAATATAACAATCTGTCTTCTATGTGTAACCTATAACTTATTTTAAAACATTTCTGCTAAGCTGTTGCTATACTTTAATTGTTTGTGTTTTACCACTGTTTTTGTGGACTCTATGTATGTATAAAATTTTTGTCCCTGAGCTTTTCTCCTCGGGCCTCTACTGAAAATGGACATATATCCAGTTAGACTAGCCCGGTCAATAAATGTAAAATAAATGTAAAATAAATAAAATAAATAAATTATTCCCTATTTTTTTGTAGTCAGTTAATGAACTATTTGCATTGCTCCTCTCTTATGTATATGAACTATTTTACTGAGAGCATTGCATCATTATAAACAGTCGGTTCATTCTGAGCAGTTGTCAAACTGTAAGCAACAGACTTCACTTTGTGTTACAGGATGCAAGCAAGTAAGTTCACAGCCAACAATGAAGCAGACAAAATCCTGCCTGTCAAACTGCTGGTTTTGTGCTAACTAAGGGTATTCTGAAATGACACTTCTTTGCAAATGCACACTGATTTACCTCACTTTGAAACTAATATTTCCATAGCTGGTCTTTCTTTGGACATTTCTGTAATTGTACCATGACAAACAGCTGCAGTGTTCCAGCAAAGTCATCAGACAAGCAACAACAGCTGTGCAAAAATAAAAGAATTGAAGCAGTGTTTATCAAAATGCAAACTAGTATATCGTGCCTCTGTAGAGACTGCCTTCTACATAAGTCAGTGAAACAGACATTAAGTCCGCCACTCTAACAAATAATACAAGACTTCTGACTCTGCCACTAAAGCTTGCTGTCAGCATGCTGCTAACTCCACAAGTAATTCACTTGCTTGCTATTAAGTGATTGAGAGAATCCTATTTAGTGATAACCTCCTAATGTTTAGAATTAGAAACTTTAGAAGATAACTTTAAAGCATACTGAAAATGAAACACATTCTTGATATCAAAGTTTCTGGCAATTAATTCAACCTTCATCTGTCTCTCTGACTTATTCAAAGAATGATGGCCGCTTCAACCCTGTTTACACTATAACATATTTATTTATCCTTTCATTCATTTATTCATTCTTTCAGTTGTTGCATTTTGCTGATTAGACCAATCCACGGAACCCTCAGCTCTAGTTATAAGAGACTTACAACATTATTTATGTAGGGTAAATCTGAATAAGCCTTGCTGCTGCTTTGGGCAAAATGCTAATTACAACTATAATGATTAGTCCTGAATATCAGGCTGGCATTGTGCAGATAGAATCCATTGATATGTCATGTTCTGCTGTTTTGTTAAATGAAGTGGGCATCTTTTGAAAGTCTGGTCTTGATATTCAGCCCCTTTTGGTTGCAAATGGTTCTAGAAGGACAGTGCTGCTGGAGCTGGGTATTCACCATCCCAGTACCATCACCATACCAGTTTTACCCTTTTCAACATCAATGGTGCAGCAAATAAAACAGAACAAGTAAAACAGAAGATGCACCTTAAGGAATGAAATGCACCGATAGGAGTTAGGTATCCAAGGATGTCTAGTCCCACAAAGTTATGCTTCTGCTTTTTGAAATCTATACATTAACTTCTTATTACACATGAGTTTAATGTTTCTAAGATAAATGTGTGAGAGCTCATCTTCTGCATAGTGTTTGATTTCAGAGTTTTAATGCTATGTTTTCATACTGCTCCTTTAAACAGGCTCCATTTGTCTAGTGTATTCTACCTAGTCAAAATCTAAATAAACAAATTATGGGTGTCAGGTGCAACTCACTTGCTTAACATCTCAAACCATCTGCTGTAAGCTTCATTTGCATGGCTTGGGAGTTTTACAACCTGACTGCAAAGCTCAATAATGTATACAAATAGTTAAAATCAGCAAAACAGCACAAGACAGTAGGAGGGCCTAGCTTCTGTGCAAGACTAGTAAAACATGATATAGCAAATGGCAAAGTTTCTTCATCAGTACTGCTAGGAACCTTCACAAATCACACACACACACACTGTTACCTGTTCTGTTCCTACATAATAACCAAGTAATTAAGCAATGAAATGTCACCCTTTTTAGCAGGCATATAGGCAACAAGAAATATATGTCTAATAGCAGCCTCTTGATAGACAATGTGAAGCAGACTAGTTGAATAACCCTACTGCAAATGTCTGATATAATCAATTACGAAAACCTAAGGTATACACATAGATGAGTCATTTATTTATCTTTTGCTGGCCATGTTAGTCCCATTAGGCTTGTAGTCTCTTTCCAGAGAACCTGATGTGATATTTATACAACTAGGGAAAGTGATGTTGGATCTTTTACATACACCTGAACTAACACAATATCAAGCTAATGTGAAGGATGGCACACGGCCCCCCTCCCCCCACCAATGCTGCATTGTAGTGTCAGCAGTCTGGAAATGAATCCAATTGCTCTGAATGGGAATCGAGCTCACAGCCTTTTGATCTTCCAGTACTAAATGCATGTGTGCTACCTGTTGAGCAACTGACAGTGGTTACATAATGTGTTATTCATTCTAGTTGCACAGTTAACACAAATGATGTTAATATCCCGTGACTGTATACTAATAGGTACATAACATTGCCATGTCCTGTTCTTGATCTATGCATGCATGTAGATAAGTTGTCAGACTTTGCAGGTAGTGATGCACATGAAACCTAAGTGCATGAACTGTATACTCACCACAGCTTAGGAGAGTGTTCTGTGCACTGTATAACTACAGAGGCAGATTGTGACAATGTCTATGGTACTTCTCAACTGTCAAGATTTTTGCAGAAAGTCCAGATTTTCACCTCATATTTTTGGCCCGTTCTTCATCAAAATTGTGGTTTTCTGGATTTTTGTGGCAAATCAGTGAGGAATGAAGTCATTAAATAATGACAGACGTTTGAGTTTCAGATTTCATATTCTTCAGAAAATGCATGAAAACACAATACTTTTATTCTAGCAATTTTCTAAGTTTATAATAGCAATATTTAAAATGTGTCCCTACTTCTGGGGCTTTGTCCCCCCATTACTTTTGGCTTTGTACTCTGTAAAGGCTGTGTTTTAGCCAAGGCGCTAAGAGAACTGATTTTGTGCGAATTGATTTTTTGCAATAAACAAATGCAGCTTGGGAGGAATCCAGTTCCTGGTCTTTTCTGGTGAATGTCTTAAAGTTTTCTTTGTCATTAAGTCCCAGTGGGCTGCTGGCATCTAATTTGACTATCCAACAGTACACCCTCCAGTCTAACTCTTCCTCATCTTCTAATTTATTATAAAAATCTGATATCTTATCTAACTCTATAAAGTTAGGCACACCATTACACATTGTAGTACTATAATGCTTTCCCCATGGAATATTCCAATCTACTTTTTGATGGCATACAAATGCTCATGAATTCTCTTAAATAACTCTCTAGTAGTCCTGCCAACATAAAATGCAGAGCAGGAATAGCAAAAAGACAAATAAACTACAAATTTGGACTACAAGTATATAAATCACAAATCTTAATTTTTATGTTCCTTATATAATTCTCATTTAAACCTGTTATTAAAAATCTGAAATATTTGCAGTTAAAACATTTAAAAATTCTTTCTTTTTTCCATTACTAATATATTTCAGCTTATCCTGAAAAATATTTTTAAAATTCCTTCCTCTCTTATTTATAAAGATAGGTTAATCTCCTACCACCTTTCTTATCTCAGGAAAGCTACTTCAAATTTTCCAATGTTCATTAACCAATTTTTTCATCTGTTTGCCATCTAGCAAGTATTGAACAACCAACTGAATTTTTAGTAAACCAAAAGTTGCTTTTAGAAAGAAAACCCAATCCTACCATCACATAGCCACTCTTCTATCAAAGAATCTATGAAACTATAAGATTTTCTGATATAACTCAGGCTGACTTTCTTGTAATAATTCACATCCAGTAACGTAGCATCCATTGCATTAATGTAATCATTTCTGTCTAATAATACAAAGGGATTACCTTTGTCAGCTTTAACTGTTAAAATGCTTTCATCACTTTTTAACTTATTAAATGCTAGATATTCATTTTTATTTAAATTTAAAAAACTTTGTCACAGGCTTTTCAGCAGAAAATTATCTGCTTTTCTATAACATTTAAAAATGCCTCAGCCTCTGGCCTTAATGGATGATTACAGCAGCTAGGTTTATGAAAGTCAAATTCACTTATATTTAAGTCTAATACTAGATGAAAGCGCTTACCAATGATTCTGTTGTGGATTATTAAAGAAGTTGATTCATGGATTTTGTTGTTTTTGGTGTTTATCTCTTGTGATATATACAACTTCATTCATCCATTTTTTTGTTATTGCCAGCACTAATTTATGTTTCCCCTAAATGTGTGAATCTCCTTGCAAGTAAATCTCCAAGTTACAACAATGCTATAACAGAATTGCCAGGTTTCCCTGTAGCCTCCCTTATAGGGCTCATCACTGCACTGTCCTCAAACAACATTACTGGTTAGAACTACCTAATCACCTCATCTACTCACAACTAGTTGTTTCTCATTATCCAGAATATAAATCTAACAGGTGTCCCAACCTAAAAAGTATCTTCCAAATCTACCAACCCCACAGAACCCTACATTCAACAAATAAATCCTTACTATTCACTCACAAAGCCAATAACTCTGCAAGGGAAGCCCTTTATTCCATTCACATTCCCAAACTATAGAACTTACTACTTCTAACACTAATACTCAGTAACAACCTGTCCACTTTCAAGGATCAACTAAAAGACCATTTCAAGGGCTCCTGGCTATCATCTTGCTCCTCAATAGGCCAACTCTAACACAAACAAGCCCCTCCCTTACCACCACTTCCCCACATCTCTTTCATTCTGCAAAATATTTGGGCCTTAATAAGTCTCAGTAAAGACTCAGTTGTAAGTAAACTGCATATAGTATAAGTCTTTTGTAACTTCTGCTATATCTCTACTCTTAGACTAACCCTTCTTGACACAACTGTCCACAACTACATTGCTATGTCTATTACTTTCTTATTATTCTACCCCTTAAAGGACACATTACCCTAATGCAACCTGAATACCTTGTCTAACTCCTACATTAATACAGGTATCTGTCCATTTACTCATGCATATTTACATTTACTGCTGTTCTGCTAGAGATGATCATGTATTTGCTGTGCTCCATTTCAGCGTAATATTGTGATTGTAGTAATGTAAATGCGTTATACCCCTGTGAATGTATTATTTTATTCAATATGCTTTTATGTAATGTGAACCAGTTCAATATGCTACTGTTTATAATTTTGTAACACTGCACTGTCAAAGATGATACCATTGTTTAATTTACCTGTGCTAATTTGCATTGTATCTTATACTGTACCACTGCAGCTTTCCACCTCAGACCTCCTCTGAAAAGGGGTTCTACATCCAGTCAGACTTCTATGTATTGTAAATAACTTTCTCAGTTTCCAAACTGTTTAAATGTATAAAATAATCAATTGTCAAATTATAAATCTCTCTCTCTCTCTTCTACTTTGTAAATGCCAGGAAACATTGTGTAAACTGTGAATTCAGTTGGAGGACCTACTGCAATGTCATTGAAAGTCGGCACTAAGTCTGTGCCACATTGGCCTGAGTCATGGCTGAAAAGGATCTCTGACCAGTCCATGTACCTATCGAACAAAAAATGCAAACAAACAGTGAGACAGATACACAAGCAAACAGATACACAAAACAAATAAATAAACAGACCCAGTCTTGCTGTATGTGCTTTCAGAGGACATGTTTATGAAGAATGGGATCTCTCACACTTAATGCTGGGGTTGCCAGCATACTCACTAGCTGTACTACTGAAAGGGCAAGTAATGAGAAAGCACCCAAATCTAGCCTCTTCTGTTTTAAAGTCTTTGAGGTGATCACTTTAACTGGACTTCTGATGGCCATCCATGGAGGCATCACAGCATTTTAGTATGGTGTGACGTAACTGTAGCACATTGGTTTGGATATATAGATGTGTCATCTCTCAGTCAGTCTTAGTGCCGTTGGTGTGAACCTGTCACTTACAATTCTCCTCATCTTGTCATAGTATCCCTCCTTTCTCTTCAGTCAAGTTTTTGTCCATCTCCATCCCCCCAGTAGATGGTGTGTAGTGCTGAACATCAGTGAGGCTGCGTCTGGTTTCCTCCTTGCACTTTTTATCCTTCATATTTGTTATTTGGGGTTTAACAGTGCACCACATTCTTTCTCTGACATAATATATAAATTATCCTGCCAGTGACGTTCAGCAGGCCATGTCTTACACATACAGCTCTCAGTAAACATCTCAATACATTTTTCACTTCATAGCATAGTGTCATAAAGCACAATAATCTAGTTGTAAAAAAAACTTAAAAAATCTCTATTTTTGCAGTGATTGCCTCTCCCCAAAATGCACTGCAAATGCTATTTGTACTGCCTCTCCTTTGGCACTGAACACCATATGTGAATCATATGTAGAATATTCTTTGTGAATCATTGTCTGGATTAACATAGACTTACAATGATTCATCCCAGATATATTCAATAAATCCCTAGGGTGAATCCCACCCAATATTCATCTGTTAATTCATAAATCCAACTGAGCTGACAGGCAGGAGAGTTTACGATTAAATCATTGCCTTGTCTATAATCTTGATGTTTGATTTTGTGATGAACAAAGCATATTTCTCATTTCCATATCTGTACTTCTTTCACTAAGTCACAAACTTGAGCCTAAGAAACTGAGGCACATGCAGGTAAAACATTTCATTTAAGCCTACATTAAATACAGTTTTGATAATTGCCATAACCTTTCAAAATATACAGCTGACAAAACAATGATACACCTTCTGAAAATGTTATTAAAAAACTATCATTGTGTTACACCACTACCTATAGTATATTTAACTCTACTATTACTTCTTTATGATTTCCTGTGGGTAATTATGACACCCATATTCCAATGCTGCTGCTCCTGACAAGCCATATTTAATGCACATGTAATAACCTCCATTTTAGGAACAGCAATACAGATTCTTTCCCTAGCTTCATTGCATGACACATCTGTATGTTGATATAGATATATTATGAAATTCTCACATGGTTACAGCAATACCAGCTTAATGAGTTCCTTAAAACATATCAAACCCCCAGATTCACGAATCCTACATGTAAGACTTAATAAGTCTTATTCGGAGGCTGCAGTTGAATGGTATGACGTCAGCGTGCCATGAATATGCATGAAGGCACGCTGACTCAACCGTAAGTCTTACACGGACCGTGTAAGAAAGCAGGGGGCGTGTCCGACTGCCGAGCAGTCTAAATGTCCATGCCCCTGCAAGTGTTTAAAATAAAAGCAAATAAACAAGAGCAAGTCCGCTCAAATGTCCCTGCACCCAACACCTCACTGTCTGATATTGTAAACCCCCATCACAGTTCTAAAATGCATAAGATTAATTTTTTTTAAATTCCCAAAATAGCTGCCCATATTTGTGAGTGTGTGCACGGGTGTGCCCATTGCTTAGCTACAGTTAGCAATTCTGACATGGAAGAGCACAAAAAAGAATGTTTATGGAAATTACACCAAATAGCAATAGCTTAATGGTAGAGCGTTTGCACAAAGAAG
Source organism: Protopterus annectens (assembly GCF_019279795.1). Classification (NCBI taxonomy): domain Eukaryota; kingdom Metazoa; phylum Chordata; order Ceratodontiformes; family Protopteridae; genus Protopterus; species Protopterus annectens. Next base: position 209,473,049 of record NC_056738.1, read on the forward strand.
AGGAATTCACAGTTTGAGTCCCACCACTCCCTTTTGTATTTATTTTTTAAATCAGTATATGGAATAATACCTGACATATATGTTTAAACATAACTAAAAAGCAGTGAAATGGCCAATGTATCAGTGAACAAACTAAATATTTTAAAGGATCCCAATATAAAATTGCCTGCAGTTAAGCAGCGCTTCACCCAGCGCAATAGAGTTGCCCATAGTTCAATAGCGCTTCACACAGCGCAATAGAGTTGCCCATAGTTCAATAGCGCTTCACCCAGCGCAATAGAGTTGCCCATAGTTCAATAGCGCTTCACCCAACACAATAGAGTTGCCCATAGTTCAATAGCATTTTACCCAGCGCAATGTGTTTGCATGGACGTGCGCGCCGCGCCAACCAGGGCACCATAGGGTACCGAGGAGCAGGTCTGCAGTCAGCTGAGAATTTTACAAAATGGCCAATCACAAAAAAGTGTGGGAAATGCGGCATATTTAAGCCCCACAGGTGGGAATACATGCCATAACTGATTATAGCTCACATCTGCAGTTAGAATGTCTGGTGTCGGAGATGGAACACGCTTCCGAGTGCAACGTTGGGGTATCGTGGAGTCGAAATACATGGTTTGTCTCCTTGTCCACCGTCATGAGTCAAGACTCCTGCAGGGCCAGTTCCAAGGGATGGAGTACAAGGCAAAGGTTTGGAACCAGTTAGCTCGTGACCTCACCAGTGCCACAGGTGTTCCTCAGACTGGTGAGCAGGTCCGTCACCACCATGCAGACCTGAAGAGACGAAAGCAGGACTGCCTGAACCAATGGATACAGGAGGCCCGTGGAATGCAGGATGCCCCACAACTGAGTAAGTAGCCATGGAATGCGGTATGTAAGAATTGATAATGGAGTATGTATAATGGATAGGTATGTCTCAATATCCCTTCATTTACTTTACAGATGCAGGTGACCATGCTGCGAATCAGCAAGCCTATGTTGATAGGCTGCTAAGGCTGCGCCACCAGGCAGGTTAGTGATTATTCTGCATGTATTGTTATATCAAATATGGGAGAGAGCATGAAAGAAAGTGTTGTAGTCCAATAATACAACCATAAAATTGCCTGAATAAGTCCTCTGCATGTACTGTCAGATAAAAACATCAGAGAGGCAGAAAAAGAGTGTAGTAACCCATTAAGAAAGGTAACATATGTCTGGAATAATATCTCTGCAGGCACTGTCATATAAAATAAGTGAGTGAGCCTGACAAAAAGAGTGTTCTAACCCATTAATAAAGGTATAATATGTCTTGAACATGTCTGCCATATACACCGTTAAAACAAATAAAGAAGTGAGCCTGTGGAAAAGTGTGTAATGTCATTAATAAAGGTCTAAAACCCGGAGTGTGTCTGTGTCACAGAGTTTGAAATGTTGTTGTACCCTTGCATTATACAAACAGTACTGTTTGAAAAGGTGCTGGCAACCCAGAGTTGTGCAGTCCCATATAAAGTGGGTGATGGAAGTGCTAGTAGCTGTGAAACATATGTACAGTTCACAACAGTCAGTTACTGGCTGGCATGAATAAGTAAATCTGGCATACATGTAGCATGTTATTTTTCCCCAGAAATGTGAGTGCATGTCAAGAAATGCAGGGTTCTGTACAAATCGAAGTGAAAATGTCATGTGAAAACATCCCAGATATGTAGATAAAGAAATATAAATGCAATCAAGAAATATGTAGCAGTAACATCTGCATCCTGGGCAGTTAGTATGTCAGATATAGGTCAGGCATATATTGAACTAGCTAAACCCATTACACAACCTAATGGATGGTGGCAAGTGTAATAATACATGTAGGGGATATACACTTGCAGTCACTAGGAATACTGTGTAGACGAAAAGGTAATTATAAGATGTTAACCGAGGTTTTTTCTACACCCTACTGTATGTGCATAAACCATGCAATTCCACACCTCAATGGGTATGTGTAATCTTACATATTTGTTGGGACATATGTCCTACTGTTCTATAAATATTTGCATTCACGTTGATGCATGTGCCCTGTTTAAACACCACAATCATGGTGGCCTGTTGCTACCAAACATCCCTGCATGCTGTTAGAATATCCACTGTGGTTCAATATATGCATGTGTTATGCTTGCTGTTCAACTGTTGTAACCTTGATGTGTTGGGTTAATGGGAATATTATTGCATGCTGTTACAACTAATCTGGAATGCTGTTTTGCTTATGTTGTAATTAAACACACCTAATCACAGAACGTATGGGAAGGCCAGTCCCAGCGGACCCCACCTGTCCCTCCTCAGCTGGTGAGTGCACCTGGCACCAGCAGGTCCGGTGCCCAGCCCAGGCTCCCCTCCTCTGTTGGCCCCGTGCCACCTTCGGGTGGAAGCACTGCAGAGGATGGGGCTCGTCCTCATGCAAGCGTGGGCGGAGAAGGGCCACCTGTTACCCTTCGAAGGGTCCGGGTTGTGGTGCGTAGGGAGATCCAGTGTTCTGTCGCTGATCCCCTACGCCAGCTCGAGGTGAGAGTGGCATGTCTCACGGGTGAGCCTGCCCATCCTATGCAGCCCCCCAACACAGCCACCCTCAGAGCTGTGAAGGTTCAGTGGTGACTGCCCATGGGTGGGGATCTCAGTTCCACTGTTACCATCTGTGGGCTCATGGGCTTGCGATTTCCAAACATCCGACCCCGTCAATTGTGTTCACCCACCCCATGTGTCATACACCTCCCCTGTATGCATCTTGTCTGTCTTGTCTGTTTACCTTCCCAACCTACCTCCCCAGACATACCTACTTCCTCTACCTCACTTCCCACTCTCACCTGAAAAAAAAGGGCAATCTGTACCTACAAAAAAATTACGCCCCATACATAGCTGCCCATTTCGCACACATGTCCATTGGACATGTAAGCTGATAATTAGAATTGGCAGTACAACATACTTTGTTGTCCTCACCCCTCTCCCAGGGGTGGAAGGTTTCAAATTTCACTCCAAATTCATTGCATATGCACAGCTGTTGCTGTTAAAGAAATGGGCAGCTAGGGACCTTCCCTACATCCATCCTGCACATCCCAAGCTTGTTTACCTACTGTCTGTCCCTCTTTGTGCCCCCTTTTTCACCACTTTCCTATCTCCTCATTTTCTTTTCTTTAAAAGAAATTAGCATGAGGGTTAGCGGGAGTAAGCACTTTTAAGCAGTAGTAAGCGGGATTAAGCGAGTGTTTGCATGTGTACGCTTAGCTAAGCATCGCTAAGCATCGCACAAACCCACTTACAACTGCTTAAAAGTGCCTTAGTCACTCTATGGCCGGGCCCTTGTTCTGCTGAGCAGCAAAAGAAAAAACCTCTACCAGTCTCAAACCCCAGACCATTGACACAATAGACTGCATGAATTACCACTAAGCCACAGCAGATATACAAATAACTTGGTTCTGAAATAAATATATCATGCATTACAATGAGGGAATGTAAATGGAAATTAGGAATGGTATAACACAAATCCTTTTCTGTGGGTCTTTACCAGCAGTGGTTGTGGAATTGCATGACATGACTGTGAAAGGAGAACCAGCCATCCTAGCAGGGAATAATGTTACAGTAGCACCTTACAAACACCACACAGTATCAGACCAGGATAAATACTGGCCACAGGAATACAGTGCAATAAACACATTTGTATGGCAGTTAATTGTGTAAGTGAGAAAAAAGTACATACTCCCATGTATCCTGTGTTAGCATTTGGAGGGGTGCATACATGTCTACACTGAGATGTGTGTACTGGAAGCAGCAACATTCAGGTTTGAGTACAACATGCATATAACTGGCTACAACCCTAGCATCAGATAAGAGACATATACCAACCTTCAGACTGACACAATGGTGTTCAGAGCAAACAAGCATGGGGCCCACCTTGGAAATCTGAAAGGGCTATGCCTACCTAACCTAGCATTTTATAGCAGTGGGCTGCAATCACAGTGAGTAATGCAATCACCAAACAGCAGGCTGCATGCAATTACTGAATGATGGGCCGCAATTGGTGCAGAGGCTGTCACCGGCACAAGTGCAGATTCCTAGAAAAGCAGGCTGTACCTGCAGTCCACACATGCAATTATATTATTGCAGGTGCTGTGAGATAGAGAGTGAGAGAGAGAGAGACACGGACACAGACACAGACTGAGACAGAGACAGAACAGAGTGAGAAACTGAGACAGAAAGTTAAATAGAGGGCAAAAACCCAAAACAAACCACCAATAAAAAAAAAAAAAAAACTACAAAACCGTAACAAACGGAGCAGGGAAATACAAAGGTAAGGTATGTAACTCACATGTATGTATTGGCATGTTGTAGATGTTCCTGAAGAGTGCTCTACACACTGCAAATCATCCATGTGTGGCAGCAGTATGTATCTATCTGTATCTGCACATGTGCATAGGGCAAGGGACATACTGCAACTGTTAGTGAAGGGTGGACAGATATCTGTCAGTGAAGGTTGATATGTGCATATATCCATGTAGGTCATAGTGCGTGGCTTAGAAAATAGCATGCAATGCGCAGGAGCGGCCTTAGGTCAACTGGTACCCTAGGCAAAAGGGCTCCATGGTGCCTCCTACCACACTTCCTGGTGCCCCCATCCTTGTCTTACTACACCACATAAATGGAAAAGCACCCGTGCTAGAGCGGCACCCTAGGTGGCCGCCCAGTTGGCCTATGCCTAAGGCCAGCTATGGTAGTGTTGATATATGTCATGTGGTGGTTAAATGCTGTGGGACAGATTTGTCAGATCTGCTGTGTTACAGCCAGTGAGGCCTGCTAATGCTACAAGAGCTGAGGACACCCACATGCATTCTGCACAACACTGTGCAATTTAATCACATACATATACATCCCACAACTGTCGCATAAGTGATATCCCCACCATGAAAGGTGGACTGTACATGTGCCTATATGTACATCCATGTGTACAGCAATGGATGTGTACATGTATGTGTATAGATATGTGTGTATATATACATATATATAAATATATATATACATATAGAGTGAGAGAGAGAGACAGAGAGACACGGGGTCATATGTACCACAACAGGTGTGTGGTGACCAAGGCATGGACTGTAGACAAGTGTTGATACTGCAGTGCCATTCCACCTTCCCAAAACAGTGTACCCATTAACTACCACATAGGTAGAGATCTACCTACCAAAGCATGGACTGTAGACAAGTGTTGATACTGCAGTGCCATTCCACCTTCCCAAAACAGTGTACCCATTAACTACCACATAGGTAGAGATCTACCTACAAGTGAAGGTGTGATAAGGGAGCATGGGACACAGGTGGACAGTAGCCACCACTTTGATGAAGACAGTGCCACACTACACCTGTAATCTGTCTGTGTGGTATGTGTCATGACAACAGGTGTGTCATATACGGAAGTATAGGGTAGAGTTCCCCTCTACTCATCACAATGCCCTGTGTGGTATGTACTTCACATGACAACTACACCAGGTGAACAGGCCACAGACAGACCTCCCAGAGGGTAATACTGGCACAAACAGATGCCCTATGCAGACTGACTCACAAAACCACAACTACACTGTATTGCATACTGGCCACAAAGAGGTGACCTCTGCTGGACATCCAGAGGTATGTCACACCCATAGCTGGGTGACAACCACCATGGCAACATATCACAATCCCTCCAGGATACATGCTCTAGGGCCCTAAACCTTGTCAGCTCACTAAACAGCACATGCTGGAGGGATAGGTTCCCATCTCAGAGATATGCCATAAACTGGAATATACCACATAGCAATAGCAAACAAGGCTCCTCCTTAGCAGTTGTTATAAATACCCCTGATGATTGTGTGGGAGATTGGTAATACACCCCAGGAAACACCTCTGTGGTTCAGGTTGGCAGGGGCAAGTGAAATCAAAGTACATGTGTGTCAAAGACCAGGGTAGCATATGGCTAGGCTGCTGTAGGCTCTAGAGCCAATAGCATATTACCTACCTATGACACTATGCACTCACACATGTACTTAATGCAATAGCTGCTATGTGAGGTTGAATAAGTGTAACGCTGAATGTGTGCAAGGTCTGTAAAGGTGTGATAGCTTAGTGTGATGTTGTATCTGACATGGTAGTGCCTATCCTAGCTGTGAGGACAGCAACAGATTTGTAATGTAGGCAGACATAGTAGTACGGCATATGATGTGACGTAGTTCTCCATTGACAAATGTGGTGTCTCGTTGTAGGCTAAAGCAATACATGTATGCTTAGTGAGTGGTACTGCTGGTGAATCCATCACCAATATGAACTGTAGTACTACCTGAAGCTGTAGGTCTAAACAGCACAGTATGGTGTGTGTTCACATTGCTTGGAAACACTGTCATGTGTGTTTCCTGTAGTCTGCACAGAGGACAGAATGCAGGCATAAAGGTGTGTAAGTAGTGGCACACAGTACCGTATGGTACACAGGTAATGCTCATCTGGTGTTGGCATACAGTGGTGCATTGTACATTTGCCTGTTGTGTGTGTGATTATGCCTGTACAATGGCTACAATCATATGTGTGTTACAGGGTAAACGTGTGTATCTAGCAACATATATAGTCTGTTACAGCAGTATGTCACCTATAGTAACAACTGGACACATCTGTTAGGCAGGGCTATGGCATCAATGACTAGGGTGGTTGATTGGTACTACTGTACCTGTACTTTACATCCATTGCAATGGATGACATCTCTGTTCGTGCATTGGTGTGATATACACCCCTGTCTTGAGGTTGTGCAATGTGTCACAAACAGTGTGTCGGTACTGTTGCATAGTAGTGTGATATATATAGAGTCTGCCAGGCAGTGTTAGTTAGTTGTGGCCTGAGAATCAATAAGTGGTATTGAACTTGTGTAACCTCTGACAGACAATAGGATGGTATATATGTCAGTAAAGTGATATCTGTGGGTAAAGGTGTAAAGTGTGCCACAGGACACTCTCTCACATATTGTTCATATCTTTTTCAGCCAGATGGTCCACCAACACAACCCAGCGTACACAGCAGATGAGGAAGAGGTGATACTCAACAGCCTATTGCAGTGGCACACAATGCTCTTCTCCAGAAGCAGCCAGCACCAGTAGGAGTGGACTGCACTGAGGCAGGAACTTGTTCATTGGGTAAATGATATAGGCATGCATAACCAGACATATGAGCAGGTACGCCATCACTGCAGTGATTTAATTAGACAAGTCTGGTGGCATGCATCTGATATCCAAAGACAGCAGCTTCCCACAGGTGGTGGGGTGGCCATTCATCCCCCCTCACCAGAGCGGAGGAGCTGCTCCTAAGCGTGGTCGCTTATGGACAACAGCTACATCAACCTCTGACGTGTTGTAATGGAGGCCGGAGCCACCCAGCACATCCACCTGGAGCAAGCAGGTAACATGCCCTATCTGTAGACTACAGTTAACTGTATTGTTAGATTATGTGTACGTGAGATGTGTACTGTGTGTTTAGCAGTTCCACTGCCTAGTGTAGTGCAATACAGATAGTTTGAATAATATCCCTACACCTGTGATTGTTGACTGTTGTACTGCAGTTTAGCATACCCACTGTAGCAATGCCACAGTTGTGGCCATTGACGAACCCTCTCATATTCTCGTAGGTCCCTCTGGTGTGATGGCAGGGCAGCCGATCCATGCTGGTGAGTGTGTTATACCTGCAATGTTGGTAATGAAATATGCATGTCATACGTGAGATGTAGGCCATGTACACGTAACACACCTACGCATAATGCATGCCGTGCATGTTTGCTGTGAGACGTCGCACAGCTCAGTAATGTCAGTAGCTGCCTCAATGACATGCAATACACAGAGCATGACACACAGTTGTGGCAACCCCATACTGCACATTGGATAGGCATAGTTGCAACACCTGTACACAACATAACACATTTATCACATGCAGTACACAAAGTCATGCTACATATGGCGTAACCACACACCTGCTGTAAGGTCATACTTCAGTATTCCACATGACATCCACACACACATGATGTACCTCAGGGGTAGAGGCCTATCATGGGGCTGTGCAACACTCTTCAACACATAACACAGTCATGTTAGGCAATGCTCCCTACTGGGCACCTCATATACCTATGTACAAAGTGGCTGTGTAATAGTCAATGTATCCACGGCACTGCAGTTCACATACAGCATGCTAGGCGGTGGTCTGTCACACAGTGGTAGCCATGAGTGACCACAAGATGCATGATGATGATGATGGCACATGGTACTACACCCCATCCAGTTACAGTGACCACAGTACTGCACATAGCAGTCTTTGCTGTGCAGTTCATTGTTCTGTGTGTGCAAACATATGCACCTATACACACCATGCATAGCATGTTGTGTGTGTGCTTACATATGCTAGTATACACATTTTGCACATCAGTTGCCATCTGTACAAAGAGTCACATATATGTCCTGGAATGCTATTGGGTGTATAAGTCACATGACACACATTGGGTATGTGTGGTGTATCTGCAATATGTCCCACACTCACCATAACCACTGTACAATGTCCATGCCATGCATTGGGATTCCTTCATGTCTACATGCACCACTCATCCCATGTCTGTACATTGCATGCATTTGCTACACCTGTGCCCACTATTATGTGCTATGGACACAGACACTGTCATCAGACATGGCAATCTATGTGTCACACAGATAACACATGTAGCCATGGTATGTATACCATTGAGTGATGGTGCACATGACATTGCAGAGCAGATAATACTTGCACAGTGATGTTGTGTCCATGTATACATTGTGTTCCAGGGTGTAGCCAATCAGTGAACAACTACACACATGCATCAAAGCCATGTACAATGTCATTAGATAGGACTGTCTACAATTGCACTGCATGGTGTTGAGCAACACATGGTCTGCATGCTGACACGTGTGTGGTGACTGTTTGCCTTGTGATACTGTCACCCACCATCACCCACTATTGTGTATGTGTTGGATTGCTAATGTGTGTGTGTGTGTGTGTGTGTGTGTGTGTGTGTGTGTGTGTGTGTGTGTGTGTGTGTGTGTGTGCATGTGCTGTGGTGAGCAGTGTATTTCTGTGCATGTGTGCATATGTTCATGTGTTCATTTGTGCATGTGTGTATGTGTGCTAACATCATGTACAGATTGTAAAATGTGTTTTCTGTCTTCCTTCCACAGGTACTGAGTTAGGGGTGGCTGAATGTAGCAGGGAACCTGATGTCACCGCCACTAATACTGGAGATGATGACACATGTATTGTGGCACAGGAAGTTCTGACAGGGTCTGTTGGTCCACCAATCGACAGTACACAGCGGTCAACCCCATCTATGCGCACACTCATACTGCCAATACATCCCTCGTCACCAATGGCCGTAGCTGAGGGACAGCATACAGTTGGCATTGACCAGGAGAGTGTGGTACCTATGGCACATGCATCCCCTCACAGCAGCCATAGCCGGATTACCGGAATGATACCACATAGGCGGATGTCCAGGGGTTCTCCTGGGAGCACCACTGGTTGTATTGCTTCTGGCAGACGTGCCCCTGGAGGTATTACAACCTCCAGTATGTTCCGGGCTGTAATGCAGGCACAGGCACGTATGGAACAGTACACCTGACAGGGACTAAGGGCGCAGAGGGCCCATTACACTGCTATCAATGACAGCATCCGTGACCTTGCTGGTGCCATCCAGAATTACACAGATGTCATTGATATCCGTTGGAGGGAGACATTAGATGTACTCCACAATGTGTTAGCCATGAGTCAGGACCATCCGAGATGGATGAGAAGCCGACACGGATGCATGCCAGCAACAGCATCAGCTGGCAGTCGTCGCAGACGGACCATGGATCATAGCCGCTCCCGTAGTGGCAGTACCAGCCCCAGCAATGCTGGGGCTGGCCTGTCCATTGACCGTCCTACTAGACCACATGCACGTGGTGCTGGCCAGTCCCAGCAAGGACATGGGTCCAGTCATCATACCTCTGCCTCTGATGATAGCAGCCAGTCAGGGTTGGTACCCGATACTGCCCATAGCACCCCTGCTAGGCACAGGTACTGTGTTCATGGCTGGAGACAGTGATCTTTACAGCCTAGCAGGTACAGTCTGTGGCTGTCCCACAACTGCCCGTACATGACAGCACATGGTGGAATTGTGTGCATGCAGATACACACACATTTACCATACAACTAGGGCTCACACATACACACACACATTACACCAACATTGGCCCATGCAGTACTGTTGTCCCTGACACACACACACACACACACACACACACACACACACACACACACACACACACACACACACACACACACACACATGCCGATTGGATGGGTCAATGTCGGGCTCTGGCAAACCTACAACACACCCTGTGCATATGATGACACCTGTGCCACCTCCTGTTATCTGTCACATTGATGCAGGAATAGGATAACATGGTTCTGTTGCACAGGGTGACATTATAGCAGTGTAGCAATAGTAGCAAGTTACCAACAGAAAAGTGTACTGATATCCTTGTAGGTATCTCTGAGCAGGCATTATGCATCACAGCTCTGCTAGTCATTGTAGCATTGTTTACACCAGTGTTAGGTCTGAGTATGTATTGTCCACCCATGTGCCACTTGGCTGAAGTGTACAGTGTTGCCAGCATGTGTTACTGAGTGGACAGTACGTGTGTGATGTGTGCATTACAAATTAGCGGGTGTACACCTGTGAACATGGTGTGTACGCACTGTCTGCATGTACGTGCATAGTGGACACGTGGGATGTGCGACATACATTGTTAACACCTCATGGTATCTTTCGATGGCCAGTATGCATTCTACTACAGATATGTACTAACATGCGTACACATGTGTGTATTGCATGGGTTGGCACTATGCTGTGGGTGATACCATTGATATCTGTCAATGATCTGCAGTCTGGTAGTATACACCACCTCAACAGCATGACTATAACCAATCATTAGATGATGTCCTGACAAATGACTCACAGTTGTAGGGAACTCAGTAACAGTTGGATCCTTCCAGTACTATACTATAACAGTAACCGGTGGTATTGACTGCCACACATTCCTGGGACCACACCTGTGTGGCATATAGCCCTCTTAGGTACATGCAAACACACTAGGGATATGTCCATCCACATCTGGAAATGCATGCATTGGTCTACACTGCATTCCCCGGATGGGACGCATATCCTACACAAGGGTACCATACAGACAGATACCTGTTGTCCAATACATGCTGTATAGCAGTACGCCATCTATGGCATAGTCATCCACATTTACTATACATACTGTCCCGATAGTACCACATAGGTGGTAGCCCTGAACATGTATGTTGGGTACCAATGTGTACAGACAGACACGTGTTATGTCATCTGTCCCTTGGTATCCACATATCCATATGTATTGTGGGGTCCCTCAGTGTTTCACATAACACATTAGGGGCCTGCATGCATATCCACAGGGCTGGTGCACACCTATAATGACTGTTCATTATTGCCAGTCATTGTTGTGTATGAACATGTCTATATACCCCGGCAATTACCCTCACTCACAGTACTCTATAGTATGTGTCATGGGTGTGTGTGGCAGGGATGTCCTTGGCCACGGATCACTACATTGGCCGGTCTTGATGCATACATACATATGTGACCTATGATCTGAGAAGCAGCGGCACAATCTGTCGAAGGTTACAAATGTATTCATGTAGTATGCAGGCTTCACACCTATATACTGATTGAGGTCACATGTACACAAATTTATTTGACATGCAGATACCCGATGTGTGCAATGCACATACTGTTTGAAACATATGTCATACCGTAGTAAAAGCAAAACCCACACTGCACTGCCCACCTGTGGCACACACACACACACACACACACACTCAGCATTTGCAGGACCCAAACCCCTACCTAACTATGTTATGATACTAAAGAGATACACATTAACACAGCTTGCTATATGCATTACTGGGTGGTTGCTGTCCTCCTTGAATATTTGTAGGATGCTGACATCATCAGACTTTCCAAAGAGGGATGTACCTCTTTTAATGTGTTTTCCCAGTCTCCAAAAAGGCTACTCCTCTCAAAGGAAATCACACACATACACACCCCTCCCACACACACACACACACTTGGCGTTTGCAGGACTCAAACCCCTACCTAACTATGTTATGATGCTAGAGAGATACGCATTAACACAGTGCACTTTATGCATTACTGGATGGTTGCTGTTCTCCTTGAATATTTGTAGGATGCTGAAATCATCAGACTTTGCAAAGAGGGATGTAACTCTTTTAATGTGTTTTCCCAGTCTCCAAAAAGGCTACTCCTCTCAAAGGAAATCACACACATACCCCCACACACACACTTGGTGTTTGCAGGACTCAAACCCCTACCTAACTATGTTATGATACTACAGAGATACGCATTAACACGGCGCACTATATGCTTTACTGGGTGGTTTCTGTTCTCCTAGTATATTTGTAGGATGATGACATCATCAGACTGGACATGGTAATGTGTGTACACATTTCTATGCAATCCTATGAATGATCCATGTAGGTCAGCAGGTATCAACAGCTTGTACAGGACCCTATGAGTCTCACCTTGTGTGATCTATCTGTGGACACATTGCCATCCCTTCATATGTCAACACATATCTATGCACAGATTGTTGGTTTTGTGGATACGACATGTTTCTGTGATGTTGATGAAGAGCTATTCAAAGTCTATGTGGGACATGTGTAGCTCTGTTCCGTGATGTATGTCCTGGGTGGCTGCTTTGCAGATGGTGTAGCATGCTTGGGAACCATGATCTGCACATGAACATACCACAGATGGTAGGGTTGTGTGTTTGTCAGTTTCCAATAGTTCTGTTTATGACTTCTGCCATGATGTACTCCATGGCCTTGCAGGTCAGACTTTATAGGCTTACTGGACTATACTTCCCATGGTGTGTTGTGCAACCACACATGTGTGGAGTGCCATATGTTGCTATAACACATTCGATGGTTCCAGGTCCTGTGGAGTGGGTGAGGCTCAACAGACTGTTCAGGTGCAGGGTCTGTTTGTTCTGTAGTGCATGCATGACACATATTGGGTAACAATGTAATCCAATTGCTGCCATGCTTTTGGCTTTGGGGGGAGCTGTTCAGCCATTCTACACGTGATATCTCCTGGTATGATGTCAGGGACTATCGTCAGTGGGGGGTGGGTATGTATACATGGGCCTGTCTGACAGGATGTCGGAAATGTCAGTAAGGTACAGTTGTCCCTGACTCAGCACATATATGCGTGTACATTACTATTTATTACATAGCTGAAGGACATGTCATGATTCTCAGTCTGGACTCCTTCTCAGCTACTCTTTACAAAACACAGACAAACCTGAGCACTAATCCCAGTTATACTCTTTTACACACTTAACACCCTACTGATCCTTTATGATGAGGCTACAGAGTATGTCATCATAATACACTGGCATGTCTAGGGGTCGGTTTCATGTGTACTCTCCAGTCCAGCTAGTGAATATTGTGGTTATGACACAATGTCACATCTGCCTCATGTACACAGATAACCCTCTCCTCCTCACATCACACTCACATATATGTGGGAGATGTAACAATATTGACATACAGGTCGCTGAGCTCTCTCGACCCATGACTGGCATAGTCTATCAGGTGGTGAGGGTGACCACACACACCACATATCAGTCTCAAATACACTGATAGTGACAGCAAACAAACCACATTATCACACATACACATATTCGGAGGCTCTACATACACTCTGCCTAAGCAGCAGAGACCTTCAAAGCAGACACACATACAACTGCTACCCCACTACAATACCCACATGTCACACAGTTCACAATGTCAGTGTGCCACACAGTCACTGCCCTTTGGGCTAAACAACACACCTGATACACTTGTTATAGGTGACACTTAATGTCAAACACACTATCATCCCACTCACCAGGCCAGACAGGGGAATAGTCACTTTGAGCTGTCTCTCAGGTGCCAGGATCTGCCACATAACACATGCACGCAGGTCACTCCAAAGCAAGTCCAGGACTGGCTCCATCATTGTCCATGCTGGTGTGTACAACCTCAGACATTCATCCCTGGACCACATGACATGGAACATAGAGGAACTCTGTGATGATGTAGCCCAGCCCAGTATTACCCTGACCTTGTCTAGCATCTTACACTCACCAAGTATGATGTCACAGTATACCAGCACACTGATAACGTTTAACAGTTGGCCAACATATTGGTGTTATTCAAAGGGGATACAGTGTCTGTCACCCTGGGGTGACATGCTCGGCATGCCATGTAGCTTCCCTATGGACAGCTTGCACCTGTCACCCTTGGACTTTTGAATACTGGCTAGGGCACTTGCTGCCACCATACTGCCCTATTTAAGATGGGCTCAAAGGACAGAACCACTTCCATACACATTGCAGAGTACACAACACTGAGAGTAATGCTGCTCAACACCAGATGTCTTACCCTCAAATTGCGCCCACTCAGGAATCTCCTCAGTATGGAGGATAGCAATATATGTGCACTAACAGACACATGGTTGAGGCCCCCACATGCACACCAGCACTTTCGTACCATGGTTTCTGACCACATAACTCAGAATGGCCAACACAAATAGGGGGAGTATCCATATACATCACAGATACACATACCTCCAGGTTGGTAGCACTGCACAGTGCATCACGGACCATACATATGTACCTAACATTGTGCAAATCTGCCTTTTGGTTTGTTGCCTGCTACAGACCACACTCCCCAACACAGCATCCTCATTCCGCTTTCCTGGGAACATTGGACCATATGAAGGTCTCCCCAAACTCCATTATATTGGGTGACGTCAAATACCCACACAATGACTGTGGATAGTACTCAGGCCCCAACACCCTCACCCAACAGTTGCTACTATTTCTAAACTCATATGCTATGGCACAACCGGTCACCACACCCACAAGAGGGGACAACATATTGGACATGATCATCACCGACATGGGGACTCTATGTTCCACACCTGCGATATACCCCTCATTGGTAAGAGCAGAACATACTTTATCTCACTGGACATCCATATCCCATCCCCACACCCATCCTGGGTAATCTTGGTGAACTTCCCAAAAGCAAACATCACACTCCTTCAAACCATGGTGGTATCCATCAGAGACCCTGAGTCAGTGGTAAGTATGGCTCAGACTGCTGAATCCTTTACATACACATTGTATGGACACCTAGTGGATCGCATGGATCGTTACATCCAAAATAACAACTGGACTGACTCCTCCAATGGCAGTGGACCTGTCTGGTAGACCCCAGCCATTAATACGCTTTACAACAAATGGAGGAAGCTATTACATGATAGAGCACAATCCCAGGCAGGGAAGGCATTTGTGATCTGTACTAGCGGACTGCTACAATCACTCTGGTATTTATGTCAGGCACGCTTCTAACAGACAATTGCACCAGACACGTCGGACACTCACAAGGCCTTCTTCAGTTGATTCAGGTACCTGGCTGGACACTCACTGATATCCTGTGTGTTACTGCATACTGACTAAACATACCCTAAACCCACTGACATTGCCATCATCCTGGCAAACAGGTTCAGTGCAGATGTGTCCCTCCATCCCCCCTAAGGTGGTACTGTCCATACCAACAGAGTGTAACCTCCCAGACATCACGGGTAAACAGGTGAGTGCTGCCCTCCCCACAGTGGACAACACAGCATCAATGGGACCAGACGGTGTCCCAGCCTGTGCCGTACACAGCCTTCATGATAGACGTAACACTCACATTACGTCACTGTTCAATATAAGAGTTACTGCAGGATATGTACCCATGGAATGGCATACAGCAATAGTGGTCCCGCTCCACTGAATACTGCCACAACAGACCACAGACAATATCGGCCTAAAAGGCTAACTAGCCTGTTCTGCAAAGCTATGGAGTGTATTGTGATGGGACTCATGCACATAGACATGGGAAACCTACAGACACTGGGTCCTACACATTACAGCATTGTTGTGGGAAGATCTTGCCTGTTGGACCTGTTCATATTCTTTCAACAGTTACCAGGTCCATCAGTGTTGGGACGGTTGTCCACACAGCCTGCATGGATGTTGCACAACCCTTCAACACAATACCCACTTGGCCACTATGCATAGGCTCACCAGCATCAATATCAACACATATTTGACACGATGGATTGCTACCTGGAGCAGGGATAGCACCCACATGCTTAGTGTTGCAGGTGCCATGTCTGACTATACACCAGTTACACATGGCATCCCACAAGGCTCAGTCCTGGGATCTCTCTTTTTCAGTATATATTTGTGTGATGTACAGGCTATCACAGGAGGGATATGGCTGCCCATGTTTGCAGATGACTGCAAACTGGGTGCCATAATCAGCTCTCCTGCAGGCACATACAGGGTCTCATAGAGATAGGTTGACTGGTGCCTGAGCCATGGCCCACGGCTACATGCCATTAGTTGCATAGTCATCCCCTTTGAGGATGACAAGATGCCCACACATTACCACATAGGTTGTAATCCATTACATGCAGTAGTAGTTGTTCAGGTTTGGGGACATGACCTGTTCATACTCTCTCCTTTGACAATCCTATTGCCATAGTGGTTAGACAGTGCATCTACATAGCTCACCATATCCCACATGGTTTCACATGTTGATCACGTGTGGTCATTGTGCTCCTATACTCTTCACGACCATGCTTGGTTACTATGCCACCTTTGGGATGTACCTTACCTGACACCTGCAGCAACTGTAATGGCCACAAATGTTACTCTTCAAGCAGATGTAGGGACTCACATAGACGCCCTGCACAGTTCTGATACAGTAACTCCAGCTCTACTCAGTCACTTACCACCTACACGGATGTGTAGTTGAAGGCAATATCTGACCCAGACTTACTGGACATGCTCCACCTCAGGATATCTGACTCCCTTGCTGCTAGACACTCCTGGGACATATACCTCAGCATTGATGTTAAAAGGACATGATGGGGGGACAGATTATTATCAGAAAGCCTCCACTCACTCTGGAGTGTAGTCCCGGTTTTGCATAGGCAGAGCCACCCACTGACCACCTACAGGTGACATCTTGACAAATGGATGGGTGATCGCATGTTTACTCATGGGATATCTTCTGGGTCCCTGCTAGACAGAGGCCCAATACACTGAATGTAAATGGGCTATCTTGTGTGACCTACTATTCACAGGCAGAGTGCTCTGATTTGACTGGGTTGCAGTAGCCAAACACACTCTGGCTATGCTTGTACATGCCCTAGTATCAACCTCTGAACCTATGATAATTTTCATGATGCGCAATGTTTATTGCTGATACTGTTTGCAGGTTTTTATCATCTTTGCTTTCACGCTTTATATGAACCACTTAGGTATCTACAGAACATATTCGCTTATGGCAGGGTTCCACTATATTGTATACGTGTCTGTTGTCATATAAGTGTGTGCACAGGGCAGATTGCTGTGTAGTGAGAGGTTCCTGGGTTAACACATGCAACTGCCTGCTATGTGTGGCCCAATGCTTTACTCCAACATGGCCTAAGTGTGTGAGCATACCCAGTTCAGACTGTCAGTGTTCTGTTGCCTGACATTTGTCTCATGTATTCAAGTGTGTGAGCATGCCCAGTGTGACCTTTCAGTATGTTGCTGTCTGAGGTCCACTACATTTGTTGATGTATGTCTACATGTCCATTATTAACATTTGTACTGTGTGTGTTGAAAGTCAGGTTCTATTCTTACTGCAGGACTCACCTTTGTGTCATAACTCAACAGGGATTATGCTGTACCTGTAGGGTTTCCGTGAAGTACTTTGCATGGACTTATCAACATTTCTTCATACAGGCTAACCACTGCACTACTGTCATGGTTTAGTGGTTCAGTACTATGACTATAGTGCACAGTATCCTGGGTTCAAGGCCCATTGCCGCTTATATTTTCATACTGAGCAGACCAGACTGCTTATGGGCCAGTAGAGCAAATATGGGCATGTTGGCTTTTGTTCAGCTATGCCCTACCTAGACCCAGCTTGTCCAACATTGCTCAATATTAACCATCATTGCTGGACATTGGCCAATATTACTCTACATTGACCACATTTGTAGTAGTTGGTGTGTGCAATTTTGTTTACATTGACTTCATGATGGTAAATGCTGTTTAGCACTGCTTTATATTGCTTAACACATGGCAATCATGCCTCAGGTGTTGATGCAGGGCTGCCTATGTCGGATGCACATACTACACTCCCTATACATGTTTGAAAGCAGGTAGTGTCAACGTAGGCATCCCTTTTACTATATGTGCAGGTCAGAGAGGTATAATTTCCAGAGTTCCTACTGAGCCAGTGTATGTGCTATGCGTTGCCTCTTTGCCAAGGCCAAAGCATACTGGGCACACCTCCTTCTGCCTACTGGGGCAGGCTCAGGTTGTTCCTCCTCTGAGTCATGCTCTGCCTGTGATGGCCTTGGCAATGGTGGGGGGGCTTTTTGGCCCAGGCCTATACTGGTCCTGCTGCAGCTGCTTTTGCAGGATCATATTATGTAGCATAGCACATACCATGACAATTTGGGTACATGTAGTTGGTGAGTACTGCAAGGCTCCACCAGATGTGTCCAGGCACCGGAACCATGACTTGAACAGCCCAAACACATGCTCAATTACATTTCGTGTTTGTGCATGTGCCTCATTATGGCGTTCCTGTTCAGGTGTGTGTGCGTTTCTGATGGGTGTCATCAGCCACGGCTCCAGTGCATAGCCAGCATCCACCACTAGGTGACCATGTGGGATGTCCCCATTAGCAAATGTCTGGTACAGCTGTGTCAGATACCAGATATGGGAATCATGGTAGCTTCCAGGGCAGCCAGCACACACATTCAGTATTATCCCCTGGGCATTGCACACGACCTAGCAGTTGATGGAGGGGAAGCCCTTGCGGTTGAAGTAGACCCTACCCCGCTCACCGGCTGGTGCTTTGATGAGTATGTGCATGCAGTCTATTGCACCCACTACCTCAGGGTATTCCGCTATTTGCTGGAAGAGACGCATATTGCTGGCCAGTACTTCACAGGAATTGGGGAAATATACATGATCACCGACATGTGCTGACATGGCATCCAGGAACTGGTGCAGTACCCTGGATGCTGATGCCTGTGATATCCCCATCATATCACCAGTTGGTCTCTGGAAGGTACCTGTTGCTAATATTCTTAGGCCAACACATACCTTAGTTTCCACTGGGATAGGTTCCCCTCTGTTTGTTCTGTGTGTGAGGCGTGGCCTGCACAGCTCAACAATTTGCTGCAAGAGGTCTCTGTCCACTCTATAGCACTCCACTATCTCCAGCTCATGTAGCCCCTGGTAGGTAACCCTGGGCCTGTACACTCTTCTCCATCTCCTCACTGTGGTTGTCCAGCAGCATTTGCATTATCACCTTCCTTAGCATGTTGCATATGTCACCTTATAACAGCAATGGCAGCCCCTAACATTTTTTGTCTCAGTGAAGCCTTTTCAGTTTTCACTTCTATTAGCTTACTGGAGTGTCTCTTGAGAGAAACATACTGGACTGTTGTTTGCAGAGTTTTAAGTGATAGGCTGGGCTGGGCTAGTGTTCTGCCTGGGTAATTGCCTGATTCTGATTGTTTTCACCTGCTAGCTCTGCTAGTACTCCCTGGTAACTTCCACTATTTGGTGTGCTCCCTTTTTCCTTACTGTTTCCTCGGGGGGGGGAGGTGCCACGCACACAAGTGCAAACACGCACACAGCAGCTAACACATGTGCACACATGCTTACACGGACTAAAGCTTGCTTATTCTTCTTAAAACGCGTGCACACCGGCACAAATGCGCTTACAACTGTTTACACAGCCTTACATATGCTTACTCAAGCCTACACACGCGCACACACACTTACATGTGTGCACACTGTCTTACTCGGGTTTACTGGCGCTCACATGCGCGCATGCACGCTCAGCAAGAAACTTTGGTGTTATCCACGGCATACACCTTCGATTTCTTGACTTTACCTGGCCTACCTGTTGACACACCTCTTTCACTATTATGCAAATGTAAGCTGACACATGTCACTCTGCTCCAATGAGCTTCACTCCTTTCATACATACCCCCCTCATGATGTCACCTATCTTCAACTATGTTACTCCCCTTATCCTACTCCTACACTCCACTGACTGTGCTCATTTGCCATGTAAACTTGCGATTCACTATCCTAAGTCTCATTTGCATAGAATTGCCTACTAATGCTTAGTTACATCTCTTAGACTGAGCTTCCCCCCCTTAGCAACCTCTACTCAGTGGCCATGTTGTCTTCAGCCTGTCATTCCCTTGCATTGTAAATTCATTTTAGCTATAAAATCCACATTTGTGGATCTTAATTATTAATTTTCTGCTTTTTAGGGTGCAGGGCGCTGTGCTAAGGTTAAACCCCGGTGATCGAGATAAAAAAAAAAAGTTATTTTATTTTTAATTTGCATCACTTCCCATTGCCAATGGCGGTATTTTTGGCCTGCTTCCTCCTGTGAATGCATGCTTTTTTTCCAGCTGACACGGCTCCGTTTTGTTATTTGCAGAACCGTACTCAGTTATCAACTGAGTACATTTCTGCAAATAACACTACTCCTACTCGGACAGGTTCGGGTTTCTTGGATTGCAAATTTACCTCATTTGCATGGCTTTCGCCTGCAATTGTGGTAATTTGCATATCCCAGCCCTGTCCATGTAGGACTAGTTTGGAGAGCACAGTTGCATGCCCCTACCGGCTGTTCCTGGATCGCTCGGCGGACATGTTGGCTGCATGGAGTCTTACTCTATTCTAAGACTCTGAGCAAGCCTTCGTGAATCCGGCCCAAAGTCTTGCATAAATAAAGATTATTAGTTTGTTAGGGGTCCAGCTATATCAAAAACTAAGAAAGATTGGTTATGGTTCATTCTCATATTACAAGAACAGGGAAATGTAACTTAGGTCTCAGAATGTGATTTATTATTTCTTTCCTTTTCATTTAAATCCCTTAGACAAATCAAAGCATAGACAATTATACAAGCCAGAAACAGCCTTTTGCAGATGACATAGCTATATCTAACTGCCTCAGAAGAACATTAAACAAATCATAATCACTCATGTAGGAAGTAGCACAGTTGTTACAATAGCAGTCCTGAAGTATATACTGCCTTATAGTAATAGATTACATACCAGGAGGAAAGAGAAGCAAATGCTGCTGTACGTGGCTGAGCTATATCACTATACTTTATAGGAACAAAGCCTTTATTCCCATCAGCTCTGACATTACATTTATTTCATTCCTTCTACTGTGTGTCTATTGAGCTATGCTGTATGTTTCAGTCCTCAACCAGCTTTTACCATACTAGACTTTCAATAACTAGTGTTTCTACTACTTCTGCATTTATTGTTTTCAGACAGAAGATGCCCCAGGTTGCCAAGGCAGGTATCCAGTTGCTAATTCACATCAGCAGCAACTAGCATCTATTTGTCACACTACGTGGGTGATGGACACTGATGTAAGTGCAACCTCTTCTACTTTTTTCACAGATGGACCTGCAGGAAGATGAGACAAAGGAAAAATTATCATACACGCACACACACGCACACACACACACACATACACACACACACACACACACACACACACACACACACACACACACACACACACACACACACACACACACACACACACACACACACACACACACACACACACACACACACGCACACGCACGCACACGCACACACATACACACTCTCACACACAGTATAAACATAACTGCAGCTGCACATTGGATGGCCACAGAACAAGTATATACCCTACTGTCAGGACAGGTACTCCTGCCTTCTACAGTACCCATTCACATTATGGTAATACTCCTTCAATACTCCTTAACAGTTGTGAAACAAAGGACATACTGTTAGGCATACATTTTCAACAGTGTATATACTAGAACAAATGTTACTAGCCAAAAAAAAATATTCACAGTACATCTCTTGTTTACTCTCCTGATGTTCAGGGTCTTATTTTTAAAGCACATCAGGATGGTATTGCCTCAGGTCATTGCAATGACGATGGAACTGCTGGCTGATGCTAGTAACATCTGTCAGTGTCTGTGCCAGTTCATACCAGGTAGGATTCAGCATGGCCCTGTGGGCAGTCCTTAAAATCCCTGTGCAGGAAGAACAGCAAAAGTTCTGCTCTCCCTGGCACACTATGCAAGAGACCTATTTTACCACTCCCAGTCCCAGGTACAGAAATGGCCACTCAGCAGATTCAATTAAGGAGCAATATTGTAGTCCTGTGCACACAAATACATTTCTGAATAACATATTGCATAATGGCCTTCGGTGTGTAAACATGCCCCATGCATTAGCATAGCTGTCACATGCTTCAACCTAAACATGACATACATGCCTTGTGTTGATATGTGTAGGTAGTGTATTGCAGATAGACAATGATTCATAGCAATTATTATATCTGTAGGTTGGGATAATGGTTAAGGTATTTACTTTACAGACAAAAGGTGTAGGGTTTGATTCTCACTTGGAGTAATTGGCTATGCATAAAGTGGTCCCCAAGGGCAGTTAGCTTAGTACGGCTCTATGAACCTATTAGAGATATCTTGCTTCATTAGTATAACTATTGCACTAATTGCCAGTTATTAGCACAATGTAAAACACCACTACCATAATACACAGCATTGTTTATAGTATGCAACCAAGATACAGAGGAAATTGTGCAAAAGCTCTGCAGATGTTGAACATTGTAGAGTTAAGGAAGGAGTCCTACCTTATGAAGTAACTCCCCTAAAATTCTTTGATGGCTGACAGAGACAGTGAGGCACATGTGTTATTGCAAGTATAAATGAGGTCCCATCACACTTGCAAGTCACAGTACTGTCTGGCTCTGTGTATTTGTGGGGAATCAAGTAGTAAATGTAGGATGGATTTCATGCCAAAATAGGTGAGGGCTTCTAGGTCCATATGTAGGGGCATGGTTATAGTACCAAAAGTAGGGATGAGTCTTTGCATAGTAGGGACTACAGTTCTTGACCAGGTCCATGAAAGGGAGAGAATGCTGTGGTCATTATCATGTGCATTTTAACTTCTCAAGGCCACATGGCCACTAGTGCAATCCCCTGACAGCAATGACTGGACTTCCCCAATAAAGGATATGATAGATAAGCCTGGAAGCTGCCAGTGCTGGGAACAGAGGTAGGTGCTCAGCTTTGATTGTACCATTTGTTATTTGTATAGCTGCCATATCAGTAACTGGGCAGGCAATGAGATGTGACCTGTAGAGATGAGCCCACCCTACAAGAAGCCTGACCCATCCACTCTCAATTCTAGTAGACACGCCAATCCAAGCCTTCATGAGGACCTGATTTAGTGGTTCCACTACTTCTGGCCTTCTGCTGTCACCCCTGTCCCATCTCTTTCTTAAGGAATAAAATAGAGTTCCTATATAAAAGTACTTACAAAAGACATATTTTTAACAAATATTACAACATTATAGAAAAGCAAGCTGTACGAGGAACCTTTCCTTTCCTTCTTCATCCTCTGCCACTTTGTGCCACATAGATGGCATCAGTTACTGAACATTTACTGCATTTTTAGAAGGTATATATTGTTTAATTTTGTTGTTGTAGTTCTAAGAAGTCCTGTTTCAGGAAAACAGCACTCACAGATAAAAATGAAAGTGTACCATTACAAATGTTTTAGTCACGCCTTTTTTGTTTTGCATTTTTTTGCACACAAACACACACACACACACACACACACACACACACACACACACACACACACACACACACATACAATTATTTATTATTCATTGCTCATTCAGAAGCTTAAGTCTGCTTGTGTCATTATATTTGGTAGTATCATAAAAGAAACTAGTACTAGGTTTCAAAAGACTTGAATTGATGTCATGTTTCTTGATATGCACACCATAGGAAAATATTATGGCAGCCAATATCTTACTCAGGACTCAGCAGTTATTTAATAAGCCTTAACCATGTCTATTTTGACTACTAACCCTGTCATGATACTCCTGTGCAAGTGACCAGAGATCTAATTATGAGAGGGATATAATGATTGTCCTGAAGAGATGTGCACACACACTACCATTGAAATTACTTTAGTAATGTAGACCCAACACAGCTAACACCAGTAAATTTGATGTGCAAGATAGTGGCATACTTTGCAAATGACAGAAATGTAACTATAGCACAGATTTAAATCCATCAGTAAATCCAGCAATAAACCCTGACATCAAATAAGCAAGATAGTACATTATCCTAGACCTAGCTGCAAAGCTACATGGTTTTTAAATAACCTGAGTGTGTGTTTAAGACACACTACGTAGCCAGGATACCCAGCAGCCATATTCCCCCCTACCCCTTAGGGAGCAAACCCTTATTTTTCCTTAGTATTTCCTTCCATATAAGCTATCCGTGTCTTTCCTAACTCTTTAGTAGCTTTTGTCATTATCTAGCTTCTGCTGCTATATACTTTAGCCCACTAGGTGGTGCCCTAAACTAGGTTTGTCCTGCACTCTCTATTCCCCTCTCTCTAGTAGCATATCACTTAGTTCTTTTTCCCCAGTCTCAGACTGCTCCAGGCTTCCACTCTACTTACCTTAATTTCCATTCTCCCAGCTAATTTCCTCTGTTTTCCACTCTGTTTCCCCATACTATCCCTACCACTTACCTGTGTCTACTGAGGTATCCTCAGTAGTCAGCTGTTCACTGATAGTTCTCTCAGCATTCTCCTCATTTACCTGTCTGTCCCGCTCAGTTCACCCTGCAGGCTCACTCCGCTCCCCTACCCTGCCCCCAATTTCCACCCGCCCCCACTATGCCTACATTTATTCTCACCTGTTAACTCCTCCCCTTTTCCTTAACCAATCCTCTCACAACACATCCCTCCCACCAATTTACTAACTCCTCTCCAACCAACCCCAAAGCCTTCTCTTCTTACCCCATACTCTTCAGTTTCTCCCTCTCTAACATACTCTCATCTCTTTGTGTATTCCCACTGTCTTACCTTACACCAATCAACCATGTCCCCACATCTTACACAAATCCTTCTCACCTCCTGTTTAACCATATTGTTCCTAATTCCTCTTTTCCATGCCACCTCATATACATCCTACAAACTCCCCTCCTCTTTCCTACCCCCCACTCCACCACTTATCTCTATCTCCACCCATCCAAATCTCACTTTCATTATATATCCCCCTCAATATTTCAACCTAATACAATCCACTACTTTAAACTAAAACTTACATTCTGCTCTTTCAAGTGGCACTTACCCAAATCACTCACTAACCTCCCACAACCAACTAAGCCCAAACTACAACTACTGTTCATCTCCTCTTACTGCCTTTCCCTAGCAGGAGATATTCACCCCATCCCTGGTCCTAAAACTATTCCCAACTCCACTTCCCCTGTCACAACCAATAGCACCAATATCACTCCTCCTACCTCATCCAACATTACTAACCAAAAATTCCTAAAAATTCTTTCTCTAAATGCCCAGAGTCTAAAAAACAAAACTGCTCTCTTCCATGCTTGGCTTTACTATACCCTGCCAGACACAGTAGCAGTCTCTGAGACTTGGCTAAAACCCCAGATTTCCAACTCTGAAATCCTACCACCAGATTTTCAGGCTCTTAGATGTGACAGCTCAAACAAAAAAGGTAAAGGAGTAGCCTTAATTTACTCAAATCTACACTCCATCTCTCCTTACCAAAACCCAATTCCTCAATTCAATAATGCAGAATTAGTCATGGGGATACTCAAACTGAATAACTTCAAAAGCATATGTCTTATAGCCCTTTATACCCCCCCCCCCCCGGTAACAACACTACCACCCTAGAAGACATTCTTCTATGGGCTTCAACTAATATTAAGCTC
Source organism: Protopterus annectens (assembly GCF_019279795.1). NCBI lineage: Eukaryota > Metazoa > Chordata > Ceratodontiformes > Protopteridae > Protopterus > Protopterus annectens. The sequence goes on from NC_056738.1 coordinate 209,499,114, forward strand.
AAGACATACATATTAGGCGATGTGAACATCGACTGGAACAAAATCAATGGCACCAATCCATCTATATTTATGAATCTTTTATATTTCACTCAACTAACTAATAGCATCACAAGACCCAATAAAAATAACCCCCCAGGTTCCACTCTGGACTGGATTCTAGCCTCCCACCCAAATAAGATCTTATACTCAGGTACCTTACCAGACACCATAAGTGACCACTACCCTGCCTTTATCCATCGAGCAACACACTCAAAGCCACACCCTCACCAATATATCCATACTCGCAACCTCACTAATTTTAATCCTTCAAGTTTCTCTAACACCCTCAAACTAATAAACTGGGATAATCTAAAAACACTTTCCCTAGATAACGCTGTAGATTTTTTCAATATTACCTTCTTAGATATCTTTAATTCCCATGCCACACCTAGAACTAAACAAATAAAATCCAACCCTGCACCCTGGCTATCTAAGGATACTAAAAATATTTTGCTACAAAGAGACAAGACCTGGAAACTGCATCACCAACACCAACTCCCAGAAATGCTTCTTAAATATAAGCAACTTCGTAACCTAACCAAAAAAACATATCACAAGAAATAAAAAGTCTTACTACACTAAACTCCAGACCAATCACTCCAAAAACTCTAAACAGTTCTGGACCTCCTTCAACTGTCTACTAAATCCCGGTACAAAAAGAAACTCTTGTCCTAATATCAGTAAAACTGACACAGAATTAGCCACCCTATTCAACTCCTTCTTTACCAACTCCATAGCTGAACTCCCCAAGACCTTCCCCAATCACAACTCCTCTTCTCTCCTCAAACCCACATCCCCCACATCCTCCCAACCTCCCAATTCTAACTGCCCCCACCACATTTCACCTACTCCATCTCCATATCCTACTTAAAAAAAACTTCTCGCTAGACTTAAGCCATGCTTCCCAGCCCCAGACAATATCCTCTCTCTATCTAAAGCTCGCTGCTGATGGCATTGCCATCCCCATCAGCATTCTCATCAATAGATCCATACAGGAGTCTTATGTTTCCAAACTGTGGTATGCTGCCTTTATCCTTCCCCTTCATAAAGGAGGTAAAAATAATACTATCTCTAACGTCCGTACAATAGCCATTCTCTCCCCAGTCTCAAAAATACTTGAAAAATGTATCCACCTCCAGCTCATGCCTTACCTTACTGATAATCACCTCCTCAGCCCTACACAACATGGTTTTCATCCTGGACATAGTACAATAACTGCTCTTCTCTCTTTTTAGACTTAGTAAATCATGCCCGTGATTCTGGAGAAATTGCATCCTAGATCTTTCCAAAGCTTTCGACACTGTTTCCCATACCCACCTTCTAAATCATCCTTCTAATCTTAATCTCTCACAGAACACCCTATTATGGTTTAACAGCTACCTTTCTAATAGATCCCAAGCTGTGAAATGGCAAACCTTCCTAGCCACCCCTACTGGAGTTCCAGGGATCCATACTCGGCCCAATGCTCTTCAATGTATTTATTAATGATTCTCATGCTGCCATTCCTACTATTAAAATAGTGCAATACGCAGACGACTCAACATTAGTTTGCTCTGCTTCTAATCTCCCTGACCTCCTAGCTAAAACTCAATTGGCCTTTTCTACAACTGAAACCTGGATGCTTCAAAATCATCTCTCCCTAAATGCTAATAAATCAAAAATTCTTCTTTTCTCCGCCTCAAAAACCCTTCAGCTTGACAAACAATCTTTCAGTATCTTTAGCAATACTAACTCCACTATAGAAATTGTCCCTTCTGCTAAACTACTTGGAGTTACCATCGATGAACACCTAAAATTTGACACACATGTTCAGCTAAACATTAAAAAAAACTCACCAGAAACTTGGCATGCTATATAGACACTCCCAATCCCTTTCTTCATCTACCAGACAAGCTCTTGCCACCTACTTACTACCTTCTCTTCTACATGGTGCTCCCCTACATACCAACATATCCTCTTCCATCTCCTCAAAACTAGAAACATGTTACAACAAAATTGCTAAACTCACAACTAAAGCTAATTACTCCTCTCACCACTGCACATCTCTCCACCTGCTAAACTGGCTAGAACTTCCCAATCAACTCAACTTCCTTCAACTCTCTACTACCCATAGACTAATCTTCAAACCAACTCTATGCCCTGCTTTAGCAAATATCTTTCCCTTTTACACCCCCCACAGAGCCCTGAGATCTGCACACCAGAGTCTCATCTCTGTATACAATCCTAAATGAACTGCTGGTCACCTTCTACTCTCTTCTTCCCTAGCCAAAAGATGGAATTCCCTCCCTTCTTCTCTTAGAATCTCTGAAAACTATGAATACTTTAAAACTCAGCTTCATTCCTACCGTACACATCACTGGAAATGTAACTGTATTCTCCCTACTTAACCTACTTACTCTCTTCTATGTATGCTTCCTCATACAGCTTCTCTACTTATTCATCCACCGTAGGCTGTTCTAAACACTTACCTCACTCTAAATCTAAAGACCCCTTAATCATCTGCCTCCCTCTAAGTCAAATTCAACACCAAATTATTAATAATGTTTTTCTATCTTAAATGTACACAATGTAAATACTGTATATAGTCCCTGATCTCATCCCCTCTTACTGAAAACAATTAATCTTTAATAACTAGCTATATTAAGCTGATGCTGTTTAACTATGGCAATCATACCTTCCATGTGTGAACTCCACTTTTACTAATGTTCAACCACCTCTCTAAGAATACTCCAGATACTAATGTACTTCCCACCTATTTCTCCTCCATTTCTGCTAAACCTCAATATACAACATTCAGATTTTTAGCCCTCAACTAATAATTGCTTTCCCTTTAATTGTGACTCTTCTCTTGCCTCTATGACTTAATTATTGTACAAATAGTTATCTATACAACTTTGTAAATATGTTTATGAACTGTCTTGCCATTATGCATTTTTACTTTTTCTCATTACTTTGTATTATTTAATTTTTGTTTAATTGCTTGTAATATGGAGCTTTTCTCCTCGGGCCTCCACTGAAAACGGGCTCTTTGAGCCCAGTGGACATGCCCGGTAATCAAACTGGAAATAAATAAATGCATTTAGTGTGTACTAATTCAAACTTGTAGCTATTCACATGTAAATGAAACCAGTAAGGAGGAATGAACAAAGACAGAAGTATGCACTAAATATGAGACAAAGGAGGATGCAGAATTAGCCGACAGATAAGTGGAAAGTAGAATGGACTTTGATAGGAACAGTTGTCATGTATCAAAGTTTTCTCCACAATGGTGTTGCCAGCCTCATTTCAGATTATCTCAACAAGTATTTGCACGTGCAGAAAAAAGACCATGTTGTCTTTAGCTCTTTTTTCCCCAACACTCTGAAAAGGGGAGCAGAACAAACCCAAACCTATAGGTTATGAAACTTGAGGCTGTTACTTGCATTGTCTCACTCACCAGAGAGGAGCATGGAAAAACTGTTTACTTTTCAGGATTCATACACCATGTCCAGTCCAAACATCCTCTGATACCTTGGGGGTCAGATTATTTATTTTCTCATAGGACAGCCTTTAAGTACTTCTGGAGACAAAGCTGAGGCCCAGGGAAGGACTGTAGCAAGAGCTGAGGGCCTGTGTAGCTTGCAAAAACAGGGGCTGTTTGATCAGCATTCAGAATTGAACAAGTTTATATTAGTAAAGAAAGTAAAGGTGAAAAACGCAAGAGATGAATTACAAAAATAGATGCTATGTACATGTATTATTCCATTATATGCATAGCAACGGCTGTTTGGTCTGGCTATTATACCTTGTTCAGTGCTTCCTCCATTTCTGACTACACAAAGGGTGGGAGCCTTACTGGTATAATGAAGTAAGGTTTTGCAGTTGACAAATATCACACTGAAGTTAAAGCAAGTGGTTTAAACTTTATTCAGTGCTCACATATGCTGGTCTGCACCGAGGGAAAGCATTCTTGTGAGATGGAATGACATTCTGCAGTCAAAAGGGCACTTTGCAGGTATTGAATGCTTGCAAAAAAAATATTTTTGTTTCTCTGCAGAAAAGTATTCTAGTTAAAATATTGTTCTAATTCTGTAGATGTTCACATTTCTTCACACTGCAGGAAAACTTGTGGAATGAACTGCTATATGTTTTACATGACACTGTTTTCACATTGTTTTCAAGCACTGCATCCTTTGTTAAAGATCTCTTATTTCACTTAACCAAAGTTAATTTAATTATTTGTATTTCCTTTCTGGGCATATCCCAAGGGCAAACAGGTGCAAAATACAACAGGATTGAACAAATAAACCAAATGAAAAAGTACTAGAACAAAGATACGATGTGATACTTTTTATAGGTTGCTCCCTACTTGACAGAATCTAGTACATTCCTGAAGTTGGACGCACTACTTTCAAACCTCTTGTACACAACAAAAAAGTACAGAACATGTAATTTCTCTTCCACTGTCTACAGAGACACTTTAGAAAAATATCAGTGTGGGAAAAAAAATTAGTACATAGACTGGGTACATTGGCATGCAACATAGAAGCTAAAAAGCTTACACAGCACACAAAATATTTATGTTCTTCCCAAATTAGCACTGATTTATGTGTGTCATTTAGGAATTACTTTATTTTTACAATAAATCATGAACTCTGACATGTTTTTAATGCATTTTTATGCATGGACACATAAACTACTCCCTCTTTCTCAGGATGTTTATGCATGCAAACATAAACTACTCCCTCTTTCTCAGGGATCTCTTTCATATGTCTAAGCATCTGAGCTGTAAGATGCTTTCAAACTTTTAAATCTGTGCCTAATAGCCAACAGGAGAGTAATAATATATTGTGCACTCTCTTACTATGCATAAAGTTAGTTTGCCAGGCAGTCATATGTTTACTCATACATCTGCTTGGTATTTTATAGAAAGAGGCAGGACATTAAAAAAGTGGCTGGTAAAGGAAGTAAGAAGTGTGGAATAGGGAAAAGTTTAGAAGGACAATAGGTAAGACTGTTCTGCTTAGGTTAAGAAAGGGACAGGGTGCTATATGTTGGTAGATCTGTGGACACTGTCTCCATTTGTCCACACCCAAGTGACCAAACTGTTTGATACGGATAGTCTTTGCTACTTCATTAGTAAGGTGTCAAGTTGCATAAGGGGATCAGGTAAAAACATTAAAAATTAATTATAGGTTCAGAAATAAGTACTTGGCTACCTGCCTTTGAGGGCCATTTTGAACCTAGCCAGTTTCCCTTTTTGTGGTCAAATGAATCTATCCCATTTAGATAGAGATTGGCCTTACCCACCCAATGTTTGATAATTATATATTATCACTAAGGAGAATAACTGGGATCATATCATTTGATAAAGCAGTTACTTTGACTACCACATTGACAGTATGTCCCTAATAGTTGACCCAGTTTTTCCAGATTTGGGAACTTACATAAACAGTGACCTAACTTTTGACCAGCATGTGTCCATTGTTGTAAGAAAGTCCTTCTATATTGCACAGCTTATAAGCAAAGGGATTGTGTCCCAATCCACATATGTTATTGTCTGCTTTACTCAGCCCTCATTAGGCCAGTCATTAAATCTAATGTCCCCTTTGGCATGTATATGTCTAGACACATAAAAAACTGGAACACCCACAGAGATATCTTTCTAAAAGGTTACAAGGCCTAAATAACATGCTCTACATGGACGACTACAAGCCCTGTCACTATACTTGGTATCCTACAGACTGCTAAGAGGTGACCTGTGTCTGGCAAGGCATTCCCTGATCCAGTACTGATGGGTTTACTGCACATCAGCAAGTCAAACAGCATCAGAAATACTTGGTCTAGGGATATAAACTTCTTCTACAGTATCAACTGAAGGATTTGTCGGTACAGGTACATCTTGCAGTGGATACGGCTGCTCTGGAACAGACTCTCCATCAACATAAAACAAAGTTCATCCCTGTCCATATTCAAATGCAACTTGGATCTATGGATGGGAAACAGAAAATTTACCCCAGAACTGCTCCATGTACTATTAATGGACAGAGACATCTCCTAAATGCTTGATCCCATGAATGAGTCCCCTCAAATTATCTATGGTATGATCCCATTTATTCTCATTAGGGGTAATATGTAATTATTTACCATGGAATGGGTAAGGCCAGTCTTAACCCCTAGCTTAGCAATGTCTTTCTCAATATCCTAACAAATTGCCCTGCTGAAACTCCCTCATGACCACTATCCAGAAAAAACAACAGATCTGCATCCAGTTTAACTACAAATTAGACCATGTGACTGCGCACAGAAATATTTCCACATTTCCATTCAACACCACCTGTTGCCCTTGACCTCATTGATCCAACTTACACTTGCACAACCAAACCACCATCACTGACCAGAGCTGGATCCTGGTCAAATGGGCCATAGACGGGGAAATGGACTAGACCACCCACCACACAGCCTTTCCTGTGTCCCATTACTTGTCCCTCTCCCCAAGTTACCATAAACACTGTTTAAAACTGTCAGTGTGAATAGTGCTTTCTTCTTTTACTTTTGAAATGAAGGCAGAGATACAAGTTTAATTTAAAACTTTTAGTTTATGTATCCTTTGCTGACAGTTTAGACTCAGTAGGTTACTAGCTTCTTTTCAGAGGAGAGTGGCATTTATACTACTAGGGAAATTTGGCTAGGCTATCAGGGAACTTCCTCCTAGTCATCATTGTTGTGAGTGGAACCTATTTTGGAGGAGCACTTCTTGTTTCCATTCCAGGAAAAAGGGCAACCTGGAGAAACAGGGAGGCAGATGGAGAGAGAGAGAGAGAGAGAGAGAGAGAGAAGGAGATGATGGAGTAGTGAAATAAATGAAGGAGAAAGCAAATATTGAAACGGAGAATGTGTACAGTATTCTGGGGAAATGTTTTCAAAGATGCCTGTCTGATGGAGATGAGGCAGCAAATAATAGATGTATAATTACAACCCTCCAGTCTGGAGAATTGCAGGATGATTTACTTAAAGAAGAAATGGTGGTGCAGACTGAGCCAAAAAATGAAGGAGATGTTTCCTGGGGGGAAATTATGGAGAAAATATAAAAGGAGGATGCAGAGACAATCCTGAAGAATAGTGGTGAGATGGAGAAGAAAACATATGCAGAGAAAGTAAAAGAAGGCAAAAGTGGAGTAGCAGAAAAAAACAGGAGAAAATGAAAAACAGAAGTATGTGGTAAGGATTCAAAGAAAGGAAGACAAAGAAAATGACAGGTATGAAGTGTGAGGCAATTTAATAGATCCTTTGGGTATAAAAGCACATGAGGTAAGAGCATTTATTTTTATTAACAAAGAGACACCTTTTGACATTATATTTGAGACTGTTTTTTTTTCAAATGGAAATTTTCTTGGAGAATATAAAAAAAGAAAGACTGTAAACCATGGTATCTTTATGTGATAAAATCATTTAACAGAGAAACAAAAAAGAAAATTCATATACAGTTCTGAACAGAGGTAGAAAGAGAGACTTAAAAAGGACATTTGAAAGCTTTATGTAAAGAAGTACTGGACATTGCAAAGGTTTATAACAAAAGGGGTTTATGGACTGGTGCCTGGGATTATAAAATTGTGTTAAAATAGAAAGAGAAAAAAATTATACATATACTAGGCACGATAAATGAGGAGAGAAATAGGGATGATGTAAAATACTGGGGAGAACCCAAAACATTTTTTTTTGTGGAAAAGAAGGACATTTTATAAGTAACTGTGAGAAAAGAAAATGTTATATGCGTGGGTAAATGGGACATGATGCAAACAAATGTGCATTGAAATGTCATACATGTAACAAAGTTGAACATTTATGGATGGATTGCAAAAATGGAAATAACAGTAAGGAAAAAGAAAAAGAAAGAGAAGGAAATGAACAAACAGAAGACATTTTAGAAGTGGTAGAAAGAGAAGAAAAATTAGATGAGAAAAAATAAAGAGGACATAGAAAAAGGTTCTGAAAAAAGTGATGAAGAAGACACAAACAGAGAGGTAGTAAAATGAAAAAAAGGAATTATACTGGTAAAAGGGTAAAGACAGAAAAAATATTTAAAGGAATAAGTACAGAAGAAAAAAGAAAGGAAATGGATGAAAAATATATACAGCTAAAGATTGGGACTTGGTATATGATTAAGGTGTAATAAGGTATAGTGTTTGATTCTTACATTTGGTAAGGCTTAGAATGGCCTATTAAGAGAGCTAGCCTAGCAATTAGCCATAAACTTGTGAAACCATGAATCTAAGGAAAAGGAAAAATGAAAACTTTAGAGAGCTTTCTGTAACTGTGAATAGTATTAAGACTATAGTAAGAAGTACATGAATTTTGCAGTGGTGTAATACATGTGATATAGATGTAATTATATTTGAAGACACAAGATTTTTAACAAATGAAAAAAGATTACAAACAGAGAAACTATACGGAGGAAAGATAATCTAGAATTTGGAAAATGACAGATGTTCTGGAATAGCCATATTCTGCAGAAATACAATAAATACATTATATGTCACTTTAGCAAAATTGGAAGATTAAACATTGTATATTTAAAATGGAAAGAACAAGTATATAGAACTATAACATTATAGGCTTATATAAACTTAAACTGTGTTCTTCTTCATCTGATGACCTTCCAAGTGAGTACCTGAAAAACAGCAGCCAGTAGCATTGCCTACCCTGTCTCAATCCTTATAAATAGGTCAGTCCAGGAATTCCATATTCCCTCTCTCTCTCTCTGAAAATTATCCCTCTGCACAAAGGAGGAAACTCAACAGAAATTAATAATTTTAGACCTATAGCAATTATCTCCCCTCACCAAAATACTTCAAAAATGTTTTCAAAAACAATTGCTAGACTGTCTCCTGCAAGAAGAAATCTTATCCCCTACACAACATGGCTTCCATCCTTCCCATAGTGCTAACATTTCCCTTCTAACCTATATAGATACTGTTAATAAAGGTAGAGATAATGGTAAACTAGTCTCTTCCTTATTTCTAGACTTGTCTAAAGCCTCCAACACTGTTTGACACAGCAAACTTCTACTTTGAATGTCCTCAATAGGTCTCACTCAGCCCAACCTTCTGTGGTTCAAAAGCTAACTGTCCAACAGGTATCAGTCAGTAAAATGGCACTCCACACTCTTTCCTTACCTCCCAATCACCACTGGTGTGCCTCAAGGCTCTATCCCTGATCCCCTCCTCTTTAATATTTTCACCAACACCCTCTATACTTCCACACAACAGGCCACCCTAATACAATATCCAGATGATTCCATTCTCATTTACACATCTGATAACATATTACACCTCCAAAAAAATACTCAAGAAGCTTTAACAGCCACTGAAGCATGGCTTAATAACTTACAACTCATGCTCAACCACAAAAAGACCAAACTACTACTTTTCCCCCCAAATCTCTCTCACTTGGAAAAACAATATTGAAGTCATTTCTCATAGTAAACTATTAGGGGTGATAGTGGATGATAATCTTACATTCAACCCACATATAAAACACTGCATAATAAAAACTCATCTAAAACTAGGGATGCTTTACAGAGCCAAAAACTTTCAAACTGATACAAGTAAAACTACAGTTGCCACTACTCATCTCCTCTCCACTCTTCTTTGTGGTTCTCCCATCCTTACTAACCTCCATGCTTCCCAAAAATTAAAACTTCAACAATGCTATAACAATGAGTAAGAAAACTGATGAAAAATACAAATAGTACCCAATTGCCTTTGTTCAAAAAAGTAAATGCCCCAATGGATAAATATATACAGAAGAACTCTGGCCAGGCTTCCAGTGTTAAAACTTCCTTTAATGCACAAGCGCTTTCACAGTTATGCTTTGTTAGGTGCTAATAAAATTCTATAAATCCAAAGCTCTTTAAATACTCACTAATGAGAATGTGATCAATCACATGACTGAAATACAATTTAAAATTACCAACATGCTCATTAGGGAGTATTAAAGAGTTTTGGATTTGTAGAATTTTATTAGCACCTGGCAAAACATAATTGTGAAAGCTTTCCTGCACATAATGCTATAACAAAGTTGGTAAATTTGCAGCACATACCCCTTTCAGAACCCACCACTGAATAGTACTGAAAAGCCTAAATTGGTTATAACTGCCACACCAGCTAACATGCACACAATTTCTTACCACCTATAAAATTATCCAGCATCCATCTGCCTATCCAGCACTAAAAACATTCTGCACAATTATGTTCCCAGTCAGTCATTACAATCCAGTGACCAAACTTCTGCTTGTCTACAAACTTAGCAAATCTGCTGGGTATTGTCTGTACTCATACAAGGTTGCTAAGGCATGGAACTCCTCACCTGTATCCATCAGGTCTATACCCTCCATTCCATTTTTCAAAACCACTCTGAATGACTTCCTAGTTAAAATCTGGCTCTGTTCTTGCACAAACCCAGGATAAACTATATTCCTAAATGTGAACAGGTATCTTTTCATTCCTTATACTTTCCTACTCCCCCTTCTTCACTTACATCCTTACTGCTACCTAATTCTGTTCCCTGACTTTCTTTCTAAATATACAATAAGCCAGGTTTTGCTTCACTTCATATTGCTATTCCTATTTGTATTAGAGTAACTTACCTTTATTTTTTTCTACAAACTGTCTAAAATTTCTCTAAACATTTAATGATTGTAGTATACCTTGTATCAATTTTTAATGATGTTTTTATATTAGGTCTAATTTGTTATAATTATTTAAATTGCAGATATTTTTGTTTTATTTTTGTAGATTGTAAAATTGTTGTTTTTTTAAATGTTTTGTAATAATTTGGAGATTTTCTCCCGAGCCCTCAGCTGAAAATGGGCTTCTACCTAGTCAGACTTTCCTGGTAATCAAATGTCAATAAATATATACATAAATACTAACTGTAAAGAAAGGGAAAGCTTATTTCATCAGATTTTAGACTGTAGTGGTAAATACAAATATTATAATAGCAGAAAACTTTAATTGTGATTTAAGAGGCAAGTGTAAAAAGGAAGGAAATGGTATAAGAAAATATTAGAATTTATAAGATGTGGTAAGTTAAAACTGTGTGATAAAAATTCATGGACTTACAAATGGGGTATGTATAGAACTCAGATTATTTTATAGTATCAGAAGATTTAGTTACAGGAGAAAGATAGATAGCTGATACAGTATTTTCTGATCATCTTGCAGTGTGGCTAGAGATACAAAAATAAGGATTATATAAAATAGACAAAGGAATAAAAAGGATAAATGATAAAGTATGGAATGAAGACAGAATGAGATTAGTAATACAGTTATAGAAAGACCATATCATTATGAGAACACTATAAAATTGGTCTGAATGTCGGATGATATTTAAGAAAAAAATATAAAACATGTTTTTACACTGGCAATATGATGTGAGAAAAGTAGAGAAAGATAAATATAAAAGAACATATAATGATTTATTGGAAGATTCAGAACATAATGATAGAATGTACTTTGACAAAGAAAAAAGAATTATATGAAGGAAATCAAGAAAAATACATGAACTGTTATATAAACAAAAATATTTTTTACAAGAAAAAAGAGAAGAACTTTCAAGTTACTTAAGCAGATTAGTAAAAAAAGATGGTAGTGTAATGAGAGATAAAAATGTAAAAGGAGGATTTGAAAGAACTCAGGAAAATATTAAGAATAGTGTAGTACAGTATCTAAGAGAAATTTAAAAAAGGTAGTGAAAAAACATGGAAAGTAAAAAAGTTAAAAGAAGAGAATAAAGAGTTGGAAAAGGAGATTTCTTTAAATGAGCTATATAAAGTATTAGGGCAAGTAATCATTGATTCAGCTGCAGACCCAGATGGAATAGGGCATGAAATGAATAAAAATTAATGAACTGGCAATAGATATTTATTAAAGATTTTGAATGTAAGGTTAAATGAAGGTTTTATATTTAAAGAATTATGTACTGGAATACTTAATTGATATGAAAGGAAGATATAAGAGAATTAAAAAAATGGAGACAGCATTGAATAATAATGATTATAAGATCTTTATGAAAATTAAACAAAAGAGATTTGAAACTAAAATGCAAAATATTGTGGCAGATATTATATATATATATATATATATATATATATATATATATATATATATATATATATATATATATATAGTATAAAAGAGAAGGGTTGTCAAGAATTATTAATGATAGTTAGGAAAAATTGTGGATGATATTATGAACAGAAAAGAAGAAGCAAAAATCATGATGGGAGACCTTAATAAGGCATTTGACAGAATTGGATATGAAATCTTATGGGTAATAATGAAAGAATATACTATAAGTGAGAACTTTAGGAAATTATGTATGTCACCATATAGTAATAATAAAGTAAAATACTTGTAAATGACTTGTTAAGCCAAGAGGTACATTTGAAGAGTGGTATAAGACAGGGGTGTCCAACGAGTTGTATACTCTTTGCATTACTTATGAATGTGATAGTATGTGAAATAAATTGCAAAATGAAGGAGGTGAGGTATATAACACCTGAAGGGTTAAGTATTTCCAGGTCTGTTAACATATGCAGATGACATTATAGTAATATGCAAAAAATGAAAGTTGGATAAAAATAATAATTTGTACAAATAAGTGTCTACAGATGATAAAGGTGGCTTTAAATAAAGAGAAAAATAAAGGTTTAGGTGATATAAATATTAGGGGTATATACTTTACAATGAATGAAATTTCTATGTTAGGTATAAAATTTGGGAATAAAGATATAAGTAGAATTAAATGGGAAAACAATTAAGGAAATAAAGCAAACGTATTTTCTGGAAAACATATAAATTATCATTCAGGAAAAAGGCTTATCTGACAAATTCAGTACTGATGGGAACATTGTATACTTAGCAATTGTATTTATGTTGCCAACACTATTTGAAAAGGTATTATTGCAGATATTTTTTTTCATTTATATGAGGTTCTAGATTAAACCCAGTAAAAGGAGAATATTTTATGTAAATAAAGAAAATGAAGGTTTAGAGATAATTAAACTAGTGGTATATGCTGCTTCATTAAATTTGTACAAAGTTTTAAAGTGGATAAATGAAAAGATTAGAGATTGGTAGTAAAACTGTATAAATACAAGTACAATAACTTTTGTGGTATGGTAAAAAAATAGTAAAAGAGAAAAAGAGTGTGTAAATGAAGAAATAAAATGTTAGCAAGAAAAATATTTTTGTGGAAAATAAAAATTGATGATATAGAAAAAAATAGAAAAGTATGATATAAGAATGTAATTATAAAACAGTACTATGAAAAAACATGGGAAAATCTAACAGATGAAAAAATAAAGCTGTAAAAATACGAAGCAAATGGTGCAATTAAAATGTAGAATGTTAAGATGTTTTGTGCAGCCTGGTGATAGACAAAGTGCCAGTAAAAGGAAATATGCCATATAAAAAAAATGGATGTACTATGTTTACATTGTCAAGAAGAAGAAACTAGGAAATGTGTTTCTGAAATGTAAAAGAGTAAAAAATTATGGAGAAAGCTATGTAAAGAAGATTATTTTGACAATATAAAAGAAGTGGATAAAATAAATAAGGATATGATTAAGTATGGATATTATAAGAATAGAACTAAAGGATCTGCTAAAAAATAGATAAAAAGTTATTTTATGTTATATGTGTTACATGGAATGAAAGAATAAATGAAATTGTGTTTAATGATAAATAGATTTCTAGCAACAATATTAAGTAAAATCAGATAGTGGTTATGGAAAAAGCAGTGGGGGCCTAATAGGGATGAAAATTTAGCATGATTGTAAAAGAAATTATGAATATGTGTAAACAGATTTATATATTTGTATGGATCTACTTCATATGACTGAAATGAATTTAATTTGACCGAGACCATAATACCAAAATTTCAAAATACTGAAAACTCACTTGACTGAAACTCATAACACTGAAGTCTTACAATGCTAAATTTCAACATAGTAGTGGCAGCATGCAGACTATCGTAAGGTGAGTAAAATCTATATGCCCCTTTTCCCCACTGTAGTGCAATCCTGGAGTTAGTATATATAGTTGTGGGGTGGGTGCACAGCCCCCCACAATGGGTGGTGTGAGGTGTGTAGCCCCCCCACCTAGTTTGGTTTTATATCACCCGGTTTCTATTAAGAAAGTATGTAAGTAGTAAAGAGTTAGTCATTGGAGTTGTAAGTGTGCATGTCTATGGTTTACAATTTAGTATGTTGAAATTTAGCATTGTAAGGTATCAGTATTATTAGTTTCAGTCAAGTGAGTTTTCAGTATTTTGAAGTTTTGGTATTATGGTCTCAGTCAAATGAAATTCATTTAAATGAAATTTCAGTCATATGAAGTAGACCCATTTTTACATATGCAATTATTTGTAAATATATAAATATTATAAATATTTTGTAAATAAGCGTTTTTTATACATAATAAAGCACCCTCTACTCTTTTCAGTAGCTCAGTTGGATGTAATAAATCTCACAGCACCTACTATCAACTCAGGTAGATGGGGCCTCTGTTTAACATCTCATCTAAAGGATGGCACACTTAGGATTACGGCATCTCCCTTATACCACATTGCCATGTCAGCAATTCATCTACATGGTGTGGGAGTAGAACCTACAACCTAATACAGCAAAGGCGAGCCTACTTGTTGTACTACTAACACTGCTTACAAATTTTAGAGCACAACCACTTATGGCCATTTGCTAAACAAAACAGCTCCACATTGAAAACAAGCTTAACTTGAGCAGCAGTAAACTTCTCTTCCCTTGAAACTCACATTCACCAAAATTGCATTGAAATTCATGTTCAGTGAAAGGGCACTGAAACACATTCATTGAAAATGTGCCTGGCCTGTGGTGTATTAATTGTAACTTGGTCCCTGGACTGTTTTATGGTTCTGAACATTGTTTTTCCACTAAGAAGTGAAACAAAACGTATGAACCAAGAAATGACAAAATAACCCATTTCAGAACACTTCAACCAGCTCTGTTGACTAACTGCAACCAAAGGGTCATACCTCTCGTGTCCAGAGTTTTGCCTCATATTTTTGTCTTTTAAAATTTGTGGGTTTCTGGAAAATCTTTGAGGACTGAATTCAGTAAATAATGACAGACATTTTGAGTTTAGACTTTATACCCTTCAGAAAATGCAACATAAAATAAAGCCTGTTATTTGAACAACCATCTAAGTTTATATGAGCAATATTTGAAAACTGTCCTTATTTTTAGTTCTTTTCCCCCATTATTTTTGGCCTTGTCCAGATTTCTTACACTGAGAGGCATGGGTTCTTAGTTGGCATAGAAGATTAAAACTCATATTTCCTGTAGCCAAGGTGTAGGGTTTGAGCTTGAGTCAGCACATTAATTAACTAATCATCCCTGTCTAACTAGCGTTTCAAGTATGCACACACATACACACACACACACACACACACACACACACACACACACACACACACACACACACACACACACACACACACACACGCACACAATACCTGCAAGTTCCCCCATGTACTGCTCCAGTGGTTGTTTGGAAAATCAAATGGTTGTATTTAGGAAAATCAAATGCTTTTATTTAGTAGCCCATAGTGCTTCTTTGTACCCATTTGCTCCCCCTCCATTAGTTCAGAAATCAAATCTTGTGCATGCTCCTACTCTCTCAGTGTTGTGTGTGCATGTGTTTTAAAGTGAACCGTCACAGTGCAACACTGAGTGGAAGATGTGTGGTCACAGAGAAAAAGGGAAAAATCTTTACTTGTTTTAATTAAATTGATGTTGTGGTTGGTGATCATCTTTCCCCAGCTAGAGGGCATGAGGCAGTTGCCTAGGTCACCTAGTGCTGGATGTTGCACTGCCACTGACCCTGAGTCCCAACAGATA